>NC_134402.1:263493590-263793590 GCF_038048845.1 Mixophyes fleayi
TAAGGGGAACAGAAACCAGTTCCTCCAAGTAAAGTGACTCAAAATATTACAGCTTATCCGACTAGTCCAATCAATTCCATAAATAGGCCACTAAGTGCACTCCTAAATACATCTTAAATGCATCTTAAACAGTAAACATCAATGCGCATAAAAAGGACTTAAACAAACATAAAAAATATAAAAAAAAGAGATATAGACAAAAGATGTAAACAAAAGACACAGAAAGAGGTATAATAAAAAAGGACAAACACTAACAATGTAGAAGCAAACAGGGGAAGGGCATAGAAGACTGGTGCAGACGGAAAAGGCATAGTGGCTGGTGCAGGCATGGGAAGTCTAGCACAAATAATGGAAATGCAGAAAGGAGAAGAGCAGTAAGGCAGGCTCAGGCAGGGGAATTGCAGAAAGGCTGGCGCAGACAGGGGAAGAAGAGAGTCTGGCACAGAGTGTGGATGAAGGTAGATTGGCACACACAGTGGAAAGGCAGAGAGAATGGCACAGACAGGAAACAATGATACTTCATAGAAAAGTGACAGGAATAAGGTAAGCATGTGTACATAAACTTTTATTCAGTCTGTCTTAGATGTGCAGGGAGGAGATGGTCTGGATCTCAGGAGCAGCGACCCAGTTGAGAAGGAGTAGAGGTGGGGTCAGGGTACACGTAGGAAATGTTGTGGCACTGGCTGATCCTTCGGATGGAAATGCCAAAAATCTGGCGCTGGCACAAATCTTAGGTTCCGGCGCTGCTGTACCAAGTAACTGAAAAAAAAAACCTTGAAACAGTTCCAGCAAAGGCCTGGGCCCTGTTACTTTGCCCACCCCCCCTCCCCCTCCACACACCTCCACCCTCAGTGTTGCTGTTTGTAACTGAGGTCACTGAATAATTAATATTCATTAGGCCCAGAAGAGACTGGTCTAAGTTGACAGGTGTGCTGAGAATAGATGGCTAGCTGAAGCTGCTGCTTTTATTGCTGCTACCTTCCATTGCTAGAGCCATTGCCACCTTGTCATTTTAAAATTTAAGTTGCATCTCTTTGGTGATGTACGCAACACCAAGTGTACTGAACAAAAAGATAATTTATTTTAGCTATACCACAGTAAAGAGTAAAAGCAAATATTTGTATGCTCTCCAAAAGAAAATAAATTAATTTATGATAATCATTGCTGGATGTATTTTCTTTTGCACAAGGACACAAATCTTAATCATTGCATAACTTCATTAACATTATTGTGTCGTGGTCATTTAGAAATAAATGATACAAACTAATAATTAGTGGGACATTCATCAAGCCTTTGTATTAATCCTCTGGTTATGTAATGAAAAAAACATGAAAATAAAATAAAAACAGACGTAAAGTATAGTATTTATCCCAAGAAAAGTCTATTTTTTAAAAAATGTTGGGCCAATCAATAATGTTCTGCTGGTAGACAGTGATGCTAATATACAAAGTAAAAGTAGATTGCTTTTGTGTCCACTTTGTAGCAATCAATTGCAGGACTTCAGCTCCAGTCACAACATTTCCATAACCTTTACAGAAATTTCCTGTTTCTTTACAATCAGTCAGTGTTCAAGATTTGAGGCAATTTAAATTGCTGAAAAGGTTAAACTCTATGAAGAATAATCTTTTTTTTTTTTAAAAAAAAATAAATAACTTTAGTTGCTTACCATTTAAATGGAGCTTGCAAGATTTAAAACCTGAATCTTGTCTCTCTGTTTAATCTGGACAGATCAATGCATAGTGAATACCAGACAGCATAGTTCCATATGTACATTTTTTGCCACCCTGGGCTAGTTTTTGCTGTGCCATTGTAAAATACCAAACAGGTGCTTCTTATGGTTTGTGGTGAGTCTTGCGTTTGCATAAGTGCACAAGCCTGAGTCTTAAATTGGTATTGACTATATAATTCTGGGTCGGGGATCACTTAAACATCTCTTATATGGTTTGTTTTCTGACCTGAATGCTGATAAGAAATCATGTCTTATTGGTTTACTGCTGTTCTAACCTTTGCTTTATATATTTCCTTTCTGCCTGCTCTGTCCTTGGAGCCTGTTTTGACATTGAATATTGAAGACCTGGGAGCAACTGAGTACTGGTCAATCCATTAACTTCTATGGGAAAAGGAGGCATCTAAATGTGAAGACCATGGCTAGCCTGGTGATAGTGGCTGCCCTATTGGAAAGCACTGGTGACCATTGAATAATATTAATAATAATAACAACAACAACTTTTACCCAGTAGGACTCAAAGTACTTTACATTTTCAACACATGATACAAAGTAAACATAATTGTACAAGACGAGAAATAATTGTGAAGCAGAGTGTAGGGGGTGGGACAGCCATCTTGAGTCCACTCAAGTTATACCCAAATCAACATAGCGGGCACATTACTTGGGAGAGTCTACAAACAGACATGAGGTAGAGGGGATAAAAGGCTGGAGCCAATAATTTATAATAGAACTTAGTTTAGTTCAGATTTTCATGGTCCAAATCCAAATTTTGTCTCGCAAAACACTTGACGAAAGGTCTCGGTTCGGATTTAAGGTATTGGATTCGGATTTTTTTTGAAAAAAACATAAAAAGTTTAAAAATCAAGTTTTTGGGCTTATTTTCACTCCTAGGCTATTATTAACCTCAATAACATTCAATAACAAGCATTTCCACTAATTTACAGTGTATTCTGAACACCTCACAATATAGTTATTAGTCCAAAACGTTGCAAAAAGGTATCTTTCTGGACTGCGTAGAGGAGTGGGTCACCACAATATATATTAAAAACCCTGAACTTTTATGATTCGCACCAATAATTGTACCTGGACTGCGTAGAGGAGTGGGTCACCACAATATCTTAAAAACCCTGAACTTTTATGATTCGCACCAATAATTATACCTGGACTGCGTAGAGGAGTGGGTCACCACAATATATTAAAAACCCTGAACTTTTATGATTCGCACCAATAATTGTACCTGGACTGCGTAGAGGAGTGGGTCACCACAATATATTAAAAACCCTGAACTTTTATGATTCGCACCAATAATTGTACCTGGACTGCGTAGAGGAGTGGGTCACCACAATATCTTAAAAACCCTGAACTTTTATGATTCGCACCAATAATTGTACCTGGACTGCGTAGAGGAGTGGGTCACCACAATATCTTAAAAACCCTGAACTTTTATGATTCGCACCAATAATTGTACCTGGACTGCGTAGAGGAGTGGGTCACCACAATATATTAAAAACCCTGAACTTTTATGAATCGCACCAATAAATGTACCTGGACTGCGTAGAGGAGTGGGTCACCACAATATATATAATAAGAAAACCATCAACTTGTTTGATTCGCACCAATAAATGTACCTGGACTGCGTAGAGGAGTGGGTCACCACAATATATTAAAAACCCTGAACTTTTATGAATCGCACCAATAAATGTACCTGGACTGCGTAGAGGAGTGGGTCACCACAATATATATAATAAGAAAACCATCAACTTGTTTGATTCGCACCAATAAATGTACCTGGACTGCGTAGAGGAGTGGGTCACCACAATATATTAAAAACCCTGAACTTTTATGAATCGCACCAATAAATGTACCTGGACTGCGTAGAGGAGTGGGTCACCACAAGATATATTAAAAACCCTGAACTTTTATGATTCGCACCAATAAATGTACCTGGACTGCGTAGAGGAGTGGGTCACCACAATATATTAAAAACCCTGAACTTTTATGAATCGCACCAATAAATGTACCTGGACTGCCTAGAGGAGTGGGCACTGGGCACCACAATAAAATATATAAAAAACCTTCAACAGGTCTGCATTACACTACACATACGGCTGCTCCTCCATCCTCTCCATCATATACATGTTGGAGTTTTAGCGTGTGACAACCTCTTGTTTTTGATAATGTCAGTGCATTTTGAATATTTTTCAATTTGCCCCACACCACTGAATGTACTTTATCTATGATACGCATCTATCTATCTTGACTGCGTAGTGTGGTGGCCCCGGTACACAATTTGGTACCGAGGCCACAATATAATTAAAAAACCCTCCACGTGTCAGAATTCCACCAAACAAGTATCTGGACTGCGTAGTGGGGTGGCCCCGGTACCCAATTTGATACCGGGGCCACAATAAAATAAATACACCCTCCACGTGTCAGAATTCCACCAAACAAGTATCTGGACTGCGTAGTGGGGTGGCCCCGGTACCCAATTTGATACCGGGGCCACAATAAAATAAATACACCCTCCACGTGTCAGAATTCCACCAAACAAGTATCTGGACTGCGTAGTGGGGTGGCCCCGGTACCCAACTTGATACCGGGGCCACAATACCTCCTCCAAACATGCTACAGACAATTCGTCATTGAGATCCCATCAAGTATGTTAAAGACAGACAGGGTCCAAGTGTTATTAGTTGACTTTGTAAAGAAAAAAACTGTCCCTGTTGCACATAGTCGTGCAATGAAGACTTACTTTTTCATTTAAAGGCACGATCTTTCAAGTGTAGTGTTTGTAAGTCTAAGTCATATTATACTTTTGGTAAAATTGGTTTTTTTTGTTCCTCTTTATGGTAATTAATTAGTAATAGAATTAAAGTAGGAAATAGAATTAAATAGAATTAAAGTAGGAAATAGAGTGGTATAGAGTTGTAGTGTGGTATAGATAGAGTGGTCCACACAATATAATAATAAAACCCTCAACTGGTCTGAATTCCACCAAACAAGTATCTTGACTGCGTAGTGTGGTGGCCCCGGTACACAATTTGGTACCGAGGCCACAATATAATTAAAAAACCCTCCACGTGTCGGAATTCCACCAAACAAGTATCTGGACTGCATAGTGGGGTGGCCCCGGTACCCAATTTGATACCGGGGCCACAATACCTCCTCAAAACATGCTCCAGACAATTCGTCATTGACAGACCCCAGACAGACAGGGTCGTAGTGTTATTGTTTGACTTTGTAAACCCAAAAAAATGTCCCTGTTGCACTTGCACATAGTCGTGCAATGAAGACTGACTTTTTCATTTAAAGGCACGATCTTTCGAGTGTAGTGTTTGTAAGTCTAAGTCATATTATACTTTTGGTAAAATTGGTTTTTTTTGTTCCTCTTTATGGTAATTAATTAGTAATAGAATTAAAGTAGGAAATAGAATTAAATAGAATTAAAGTAGGAAATAGAGTGGTATAGAGTTGTAGTGTGGTATAGATAGAGTGGTCCACACAATATAATAATAAAACCCTCAACTGGTCTGAATTCCACCAAACAAGTATCTTGACTGCGTAGTGTGGTGGCCCCGGTACACAATTTGGTACCGAGGCCACAATATAATTAAAAAACCCTCCACGTGGCGCAGCGCCGCTTTAAATTTAATCGCCGAAGACGCTGAACGCGCCGGAGTTGAAGAATGCGGACATTAATACATTTACCCCTTGGTCAGATCATCTCCAAACAGCAGATCTTGTGGGATGTTTCCAGTTTGCAATGGTTAGAACCTACCAAAAGTGGTCCAAGAAAGGACAACTGATGACAGATTCATGGGCGCCCAAGGCTCATTGATGCACGTGAAGAGTGAAGGCTAGCTAGTCTGGTCCAATCCCACAGAAGAGCACAAATTTTTGAAAAATGTAATGTTGACTATGATAAAAAAAGTGAGAATACAGTCTATTGCAGCTTGCTGTGTATGGGGCTGCATAGCCGCACACTAGTCAGAGATGCCATGCTGACCCTGGTCCACCAATGAAAGCACCTACAATGTTCATGTGAGCACCAGAACTGGACCATGGACCAATTTTAGAAGGTTGCTTGTGGAATAAATCACATTTTTAATTTTTAAATCCTGTGGATGGCGGGGTGTGTGTGCAGTGTTTACCTGGAGAAGAACTGGCACCATGATGCACTATGGAAAAAAGGCAAGCCGGCAGAGGCAGTGTGATTCTCTGCCTGGGGTTTAGTACGGCATCATAAAAGCCTGCACAGGCATTCATTTGAACTGTTAGGTGCATGTGGCTACCCCTTAAAGCAAACCAACATGAAGAGAAATGTACCTCCTTGCATCTGGGTCAAAGTCCTCTTTACACAAGATAGTCCCACCATTAAATGAGAGAGTTGAAATACAGTCTCTCTCCTACCTATTCTTGCAGTTTTCACTACTGTTGGTGTTTTAAGCTCAGTTGATGCTATTCACATACTAGAAAGCAGAGCAACTAATAAACCAGGCTCCAAAACATTCCAAACATAATAATATTTCAAATCACAAAATCAATTTACATTAAACAATTAGACACATTTCCCTGGACTTACATTATTTGCACCCCCATTACATTAATAAATACCTCCCCCGCAATTAGCATTGCCTCTCACATTACAACACTATACCTCAACCCTTCCACATTATGCCAATGCCATGCCCAGATCATCACGGGACGCTTCCGGTTTCCTTTTTACACTTCTCTCGCATGCGCAGTGAGCCTTGTGTTCCATTGCTAGGCACCGAGATGCTATGCGGCTTCCTGACAGTGGCCAGTCTGTCTGACAGCCAATTACCGCCAACAAATCAGGGTTAAGCCCTGGGGTTATATAGCAACCTCTGGCACAAATATTGGTTCTCACACCTGCTCCAGCATCCTGTCTGTTTACCTGAACCTGCTTCCTTGTGACCCAGCTTTCTCCTTGACCTCCCTTTTGGATTACGTATTGGCACATTATCGCTAGTTCCAGCTCTCTGACTCCTGGCTTGCTTTTGACTCTCCTTCGGATCACCCCTTGTACCTCGCTTCCCGGTTGGTTCTGACCCGGTTTGACTAACTACGCCCGTCCACTCCGTTACTATGCGGCTGTCTCAGAGAAACCGCAACCTGCGTACCCTTTTTCCTGGTGAACACCTGGGGTGCATTAGACTCTGCGCCTCCCTGCTCAGCAGTGCTATTACCGGATAGTGATTTCTTTGTAGATATTGACACTCCTCCACATTGAGCCAATGCCACCCTCACTTTGCAGCCTCTCCACATTTTTTATATGACAGCCCATCCCTCTGCACCGTCATATTATAATAATACCACTCTTCAGCCCCTACACATTTCATTAATGCCCACCCCTCAGCCCCACATTTTGCCGATGCCACCATTCAACACCACCATATTTTGCCGACATAAATTTGCTTTTTTTTCCCTACATTATTGTTAACCTCAATAACACTAATTTCCAGGCATTTACAGTCAATTTTGACCACCTCACATGTCACAATATTATTTTCATATACTTTCGGTCAAAGACTACAGCGAGCTGGCTGGATGCTAATCGACAGAGCAACGACACAAACACATGGCAGTTCATAGCACATCTAGGAAACATTTCCACACAGTAGTGGCAGAAAAAAAAGAAACGTGGTGCAAGATAGAATTGTCTGGAGGCCCTCCCACCCACCCTTATGTAAGATATTTAAAAGGACATGTACAGTTTAACAAACCAAGCACTCCAGTGGCAAGGAGTGCCACTTTTGTGGCTGAAGTGCTTAGTTTGTTAGGGCCCCCACAAAACAATCTGCCAATTGCTTAGCTGCCTTCAGCCCAACAGTGCTGTCAGTGAATCCTACATCACTAAACCATGTTCCACACATTACACCAGCTAAAACCTGCATTATTTGCTGTCCTCACCTGTTTCCATCCGCATTCACTTGCTGGGCTGAACTGAGTATGCACACACCTGGTGCTCATTACTTCTTGCATTCTCTTGATTGGTTAATCGCCGGTCAGCTCTGCCTATTTAAAGCACCTGCTTCTCTACCAAGTTGCCAGATCTTCAGGTCTCTCCTCCTGGTTAGATGTCTCCAAGTACTGTCTCCAGTATCCCTGCTTATCTACTCGTCTTCCTGATTCAATGCTAACCCAGCTCCACAGGATTCCACCAGCAGCCACTGCTGCAGAGACTCTTATCTATCTGTATTTCTGATTCTGGGCACTACCAAGCCCTCAGGATTTCATCAGTAGTCTTTGCTTCTGGACTTTTCCTCCTGCTCCCCAGTTTTTCTCTTCTCCAGGCTCTCCCTCAGCTTTCGCCTGTTACCCTCTGAGAGGACCGTGACCTGTGGTTAGGGAGCCGCCAAGTCCATGCTCCCTTGTGGGAGCCTCTGGTGAAAACCTCCCTCTCCGTTAGGCTCCACACCTTAAGGGGGGTAGTGTCAAACCGGGCAAACACTTTGGACTTTCCAAGACCTTCTGATTGTGACACAATGTCTGTTTGTACAGCATCTTTAATCTCCTTCTCCTCTGTGGATACCTCCCTCTCATCCCTGAAGAACTGCCAAACTTATGTAGACACAGGAGTGGCTATTATAACTGGAGTGGCATTTGATCTGCTTCAGACAGACTGTGACACAAAACATGTGGGCAGCATGGAATCCTTCATGTTGGAATACGCTGCATTGAACAGAGATTTAAACCATTATATAGATGCAGTTGAGGAGACCGTACTTAAGTTAAAACGTGACCCATTGGATGAGATCACAGGTTTAAGAGAGGTTGTACACGAGAGATACACTGCGCTTCAGAAGAATAATCCAGAGGAGGCCCTGAGGTAGGACAATAAATATGTCCAGTTTAAAGAACAACTAAGAGACCTGAGAAAACAAATGGGTGTGTCACCGGCCCCTGCAGACTAAGCTTTGGAAGATGAAGACGAGGAGATGATAGTCACCCAGTGCACTCCTATAACACAGTTGGGGATGGTGAACCCAGTGAAATACAAAGTATGTGGTCACACGTACGAGAGAGAAGCAATTGAATGGATGACTGAAAACTAACTTCAGAAGGGTAAATCTGCCACATGTCCAAAAATTGGCTGTGATCACCCTGACATGAGTATATTGGATCTTGTTCCAGACAATGCACTAAAAAGAGCCATTGACATTAACAGCAAAAACAAAGGTCATCACTGAGCTTCGAATCGGCCCCAATCCCCAGAAAATTAAAATATAGCTAGGTACCTTTGACGTAAAGTGCAGATTACAAACACTTTGTGCAATACTGAATGGACAGCAGCAAAGTGGAATGTTTGAGTAATACATATACACATCTATTTAGACATCCATGCTGCTTACATTACTTCTGTAAGCAACTTTGTTCTTTGTTAATGAAACTGTTGTCTTTATACCATTAAAAAAAATAATCCTCCACCATTCTTTGGATTTTGATAGTAGGATAAGGTGGTGTTACGGCAGCGGTGTCACAAATTTTTTTCAATTCTTTTAGAGAAGACCAGAGCAGGGGGTAAATGTATCCAGCTGAGAGTTTTCCGACGTGTTTGAAAAACCAATCAGATTCTAGCTATCATTTATTTAGTACATTCTACAAAATTATAGCTAGAATCTGATTAATTGCTATAGGCAACATCTCCACTTTTCAAACCCTCCGTAAATCTCTCAGCTTGATACATTTACCTCCAGATGTCAAAATGTTGTGCTGAGTCATCTGCATCATCAATAGGTGTCTTGTGAAAGCTAAGTTTTGCAAAGCACACAACAGTTTATAGCACATCTAGGTATCATTGGCACACAGCGGTAGCTGAAAGAAGTGGTGCAAGATGGAATTGTCCTTGGTCCCTCCCACCCACAATTATGTTGGATATTAAAAAGGACATGCACACTTTAACAAACCAAGCACTTCAGAAACAAGGAGTGCCACTTTTGTGGCTGAAGTGCTTGGTTTGTTTGGGCCCCCACAAAACAAGCTAACAATGGGCTTAAAGCACCTAAGCTAACTATGTTGTTAATGAACTCTACAGTGGCAAGATGTTGTTGTCGTCAGCCTCATCCTCAACCTCATCAGTGTGTACATCATCCTCACACAATATTAATTGATCCCTGCTGGAATCCATCTTTACAGAAGTCTCTGTACTTTGATGTAATTGGCGATGAGGTCTTCCTAGTGGAAATTGTAGTTCATTTTCATGAACATCATCTTTTCCACATTTTTAGGAAGTAGCCTCCTACGCCGATAACTGACAAGGTTCCCGGCTGTGCTGAAAACTCTTTCCGGGTACACACTGGAGGGTGGGCAGCTTAGGTATTGCAAAGTGAGTTGGTACATGGAGCTTCAAATTCCCTTTTTATCCTCCCAGTATGTAAAGGGACTGTCTGACGTGTCTATTTCTGTGCTGTCGTTAAAATAATCCTTCACCATCCTTTGGATGTTGATAGTAGGATCAGGTGGAGTTTCAGCTGAGGTGTCACTGTTTTTAGTCAATTCTTTAAGACCAGACTAGATGTCAAAATGTTGTGCTGAGTCATCTGCATTATCCCTGGACCTCTTGGGAAAGCAAAGTTTTTTCCTAGTAGCAGTTGACTGAGAAACTGAAAGAGGAGACGCTGTCCTGTCACGTAACACTTGAGCTGTCATCTTGCTCACAAGGAGCTCCTTGCATCTCTTGAGATCTGGGTCAGTTACAAAGAGAAGACATGGCTCTTAAACCTAGGATCAAGCACAGTCGCCAAAATGTAGTGATCCTATTTCAAGGTTTTGATAACTCTTGGATCCTGGCCAAGCGAATAAAGTACTTGATCAAGTCCGACATACTTACCGGAATGACTTTGTTTAATCTCCTCCTTCAGTTTCTTAAGATGCTTTTCCAAAAGTCTAATTATGGGAATCACTTTGCTCAAGCTAGCAGTTTCTGAATTCACTTCACAGGTGACTACTTTGAGTGGTTTCTGCACCTTGCACAACACGGAAAGTATTCTCCACTGTGCTTGAGTAAAATACATTCCCCCCTTTCCCAATGTCATGGCTTGTGGAGTAAGCATGTATGGCTTTTCGCAGGTTCCTCCACCCTCAAAAGCATATACAGGGTGGAATTCCACCTTGTTACCACCTATTGCTTCAGTTGGTGGCAGGGCAAATTAAATTGCTCTTGTAGCTGCTGCAATCTCCTACATGCTGTTGCAGAATGGCGGAAATGTCCAGATATTTTACGGGCCACAGACAGCATCTCCTGCACGTCCCTGTCATTTTTCAAAAAGCTCTGCACTACCAAGTTGATTGTGTGAGCAAAACAGGGAATGTGATGGAATTCACCCAGCTGTAATGCTTTCACAATATTGGTGGCGTTATCAGAAATGACATATCCTGAGGAGAGTCCAAGCGGGATAAGCCATGTTGCAATGGCATACCTTAGTTTTTGTAACAGATTGTTAGCTGTATGCCTCTTAATGAAGCAGGTGATACACAGAGTAGCCTGCCTCTGAGAAATGTGACATAGTTGTGTACATGCTGTTGCTGTTCCTGCTGGTGAAGGCAAATCACCAACCCAGTGTGCTGTCACAGTCATATAATCTTTAGTTTGCACAGTTCCGCTTTTCCACATATGTGTGGTTAAGTGTACAGTGGGTAGAATGGCATTTTGCAGCCCAATTATTACATTTTTACAAACCTTCTTGTACAGGTAAAGAATAGCTTTTCTTGTAAAATGGTGTCGTGATGGAATTTGTTAACGAGCACACAAGACCTCAATTAACTGTTTAAAACCAGCTGCATTAATAGTTGATATTGGACGCAGATCTTCTGATACTAGCATAGTCGCCATGGTGTCTGTGATCTGCTTTGCAACTGGGTGACTGCTTTCATACTTGCTTCCTCTTGCAAAGGATTGTTTAACTGTCAATTGTTGTAAACTACTAGTAGTCTTCTTCTTGGTCTGCTTCTGGGTTGAAGATCCAGCAGCAGCAGCAGCGGGACTAACGCTCAATAATTCTTCAGAGGAATCATTGATAGTGAAGGAGTCATCTAGCCTTAGCAACCTGGATGCAGGACTAACTACGATCACAACAGAGGATATTGATGAGGATGGTGTTGTGGGTATAGATTGCAGGTGCCAGGATCTAGGTGAGAGTAGGGAGCTAGCTGATGCTTGACTGCTTGTTGTTATTATTTTAGCATAAGTTTGAGATTTTAACAACAGCTTGCCATGAACTCGCTTCAAATGGTGTAACATAGATGAGGTTCCTAGATGGTTAAGGTCCCTACCTCTACTGATTGTGGCTAGACAACTGTTGTCAGGATTTGGGTAAAAATAATTCCACACATAATAGGTGGATTTTTTGGTCTTATTCCCAGGCATAACAATGGCCTTCTTCTTATCACGTGCAAGAACTGCTTTCACTGGTGCAGAACTTACACAAACATCATCCTCATCAACGTCTTTATTAGCGCCATCGTCAGCTATACAAACATCCCCTCATCCTGTTGCAAATCTAAATTGGCATCCTCAATTCGTCTATCACCGGCTACACTTGGACTACTCATCCACACATCTGCAGAAATGGGAAAGGAGGCTTCTTTATGATTATAGTATCAGAAAGGTCAGGTTACACCTACCACTCGTGGGTAGACTCTCATTAAGGGATTTGTGTCATTTCTGAACCTGAACATAGTGTTTCTTCTAATGCCTTACTGTTTGTTTTCAGCTTGGCTTTTACACGCATTTGGGCACCACTTTTTGAGTCAGAATACAAGGTCATTTATCATTATGACTGACCTTACAAGAAGATGGCTCACTGACAGTTGCAGAACTAGCACTCATAGAGAAAGGTGAAGGCTTGACTTTACCTGGATTACATGTGTTTTTTTTCTTTACCAAGGTAAAAGCTTTTTTACATATTTGTTTCCCTGACTTAAAAACACTATGCACTTTAACATAGGCTTTAGTGGATGATGTAGATGGATTACTATCAGCATGACTAGTGCCAGCAGCTGCTTGGTGTTCATTGTCTTCTGTTGACTGATGTGAATCCATTTTGATGACACAGTACAAATGTGACTGTAGACTTTTAATAACACTGCCAGCTCTACTATTATAATTTCAGTTTCAGCACTGAAAACTGCCACCTCTCTTGTTCCTGGGTGAGCTATGGCACAGTACAATGTCACTGGAGACTTTTAATTCCACTGCCAGCCCTATAATGTGTCTTTCAGCACTGAATACTGCCACCACTCCTGTGTCTGGGTGAGCTATGGCACAGTAAAATGTCACTGGAGACTTTCAAAAACACTGACAGCCCTATTATTACAATTTTGCGTTCAGCACTGAGAAATGCCACCTCTCCTGTTTCTGGGAGAGCTATGGCACAGTAGAATGTCACTGGAGACTTTTAAAAACACTGCCATCCCTATAATGTATATTTCAGCACTGAAAGCTGCCACCTTTCCTGTTTCTGGGTGAGCTATGTCACAGTACAATGTTACTGGAGACTGTCAAGAGCACTGCCACCCCTCCTCTTTCTCTTTCATTAATGATGCTGCCGCGACTGCCAACAACCCTGCTACCCCTTCTGTGTCTCTGTGAAATGGCGCTGTATGTCCGTGGAGGGCGGTACTTATAGAATCCAAAACTCATGAGATCTTAAGATGCAACGATGACGTTTTGCCTCATTTTCACTTCCGTAGGCGCGCGAAAGTACCGAACTGAGCCAGCTCGGTACTCGGATGAGCAGAGTTCGGGTGGGCTTGGTTCTCAGGAACCGAGCCTGAGCATCTCTAATGTTAACTAATGTCATAGAAAAGTATGTAACAGTATATTTAACTACATGGAAGTTGAAATAGTGCCTTTCGTTTCTACCATCAATGCCATCTATCTGGTAGTGATTGGAGCCTAAACTACACCTCAATCACAGCTTTGGTAACTCTAAGTGTGCCAACAACATACAAAATCCTGGTCTTTCTCTCACTCCCTTTCATATCTGTTCCCAGATACCAGTAAACTATCAAGGAGAATATTATATAGAGAGGAGACCTCTCTATGTAATGTCCATACCTCTCTTTAGAGATGAGGAGAGATATCTCCTCAAATAGAGATGTAAAATGAGGGGGCCTGCCTAACATGAGAGATTTAGGAAGTGCCTGAGTTGCAGATACTCAAAAAAAATGATTTGAGGTCAGGGTGTTTGGTATGGAGTTCTT
This sequence comes from Mixophyes fleayi, assembly GCF_038048845.1. Classification (NCBI taxonomy): domain Eukaryota; kingdom Metazoa; phylum Chordata; class Amphibia; order Anura; family Limnodynastidae; genus Mixophyes; species Mixophyes fleayi. The sequence goes on from NC_134402.1 coordinate 263,507,548, forward strand.
CATAGGAGAGTAAGGGCCTGTGGTCCAAGATTTCCCCGGCTAACCTAAATCCCAAATCTATCCACTCCCAAGAAAAGGGGTTAGACTGGCCCCGTGGGAATTCAGGATAAGTACATAGAAGTGACAAGGCTATATTGATAAGTGGTATTTACAAGTCTCCCAGATATGTGAGTTTTTGGTTGGTCCCAAATACTGGAGAGTATGTATAGTTTTAGGTAGTTTGACTCTATGTCAGCTCTGAAGCAGGGCCTGAGGAGCAAATGAGGTTACTATTTGGCTAAGGTGAACAGTCCAATATTAGGTTTTTAAATCAAGCAACACTCTTCCCCTCTGGATTATGGGCTTCTTGAGAAGTGTCAGTTTGATACTGGGATACTTGCTAATGGGTATCGTACTGGGAAGTGTTTGAAAAATAAATTAATTTCACAGTAATTATCCTGCCCAACCATGAGATGACACTCCACAGTATTTAATCCAGACATGTATTTAGTAGCCAAGAAATCTAAGGCTAAATGCAGAAAGGAGAAGATGTGAACACAGGTCGCTAAAGACTGTAAACTGTTAATAAAGGAAGGGTTAATCAAAGTCTTCGTAGGTGATTCTAACAATAAATCTGTAGTAATGTAGCTATTCAGATGCAATGAGGCAGGGTCTCTAATAAGTCCTTGGAAAATCCTAGAGGTATTTTGGTGCCCTTGCTCAACTGACTGATAAAGGGGAAATGAGGGCTGGTGGGTGAAAAGCAAAGATCTGCCAATGAAAATGACATTGCATCCATTTTTCACTTCCCTCTAGTCTATGGAGAAGAAGCAAGCGGTCTGTGGATTGAAAAGATTTGCAAAAAGGTCCATATCTGAACTCCCAAAGGTGTGTACATCTTTTGAAAGATAGTATAATTTAGTGCCCTCCTGTCTAGGGAAATCTGCTGGGGAGTTAAAAAATCATGCCTTGTACGTCGCTATTGTAAAAAAGTATATTGGATCCACCAAATTTGCAGCACTTACCTCCATAGAGATATTGATGATAATGAATGAGGGTCCCCATCATGTTGCCATCCTGTTGTCCATGAACAGCTGCATGGTCATGCCTTAAACTAATTTTGGAACTACGGCCTTCAGTGCCAAATTAGCTGTTTATAGCTCTAAGAAAGTTTAATGTATAGCTTATTTATCGGCTGTCCAGATGATATTACTGTTTTCTTTTGAGAGAAATCTCATCAGTCAGGTGTTAGGCTACTGGTCTGATCACCAACCCACAGAACTAGATGACAGAGGTTTTCACCTATAGAGCTATTTGCGCTCACCGGTATTCAGATGCCCCGAGGACTTAGCTCCAGATGTAGTGTGGGTTGGTAATGCAGACAACAGTGGCAGGCCAGGAGACTGAGTAGAAAGCAGTGGATAATCAAACGATAGCCAAGGTCAAGGGTCACAGGCAAGCAGGGTAGTCAATAAACATGCCAAAGGTCGGGTTCACAGGAAAGGTAGCGGAGTCCAAGGTACAGGCCAAAAGAGTCAGGGTCATGAGCAAACAGGCAGAGTCCAAGGTCCAGGCAGGGGTCATACACAGGAAATCCAAGAGAGTATCCACAGGACAGGGTACAGCAAACAAGAGCAGGTTAGCAAGACTTGTCAGAAACGCTATAACCGGCAGTGAGGCTCAGTCCTCACTGCCTTAAATACATAGAGCAACCAATCAGGGCTAAGCCATGTAACAATACACATGCCTGGATTAATTAATCAAAGCCACATTAATCAGCCCACAGGCTGGAGAGATTTCAGCGCCTGCGCCTAGCTGTCCTGTTTGCCGGGGCATGCTGTGCAGGGTGTCCTGGCAATGGTCGGACCAGCTGGCGGAAGTGACATCCCGGTCACTAAGGAGACATCCGGGACGCTCAGCGGGGCAATAGCTGAGTCGCAGCAGTGCCCGTGGCCGCGGTGGCTCCTAACACCAGGTATAGAGACACATCTGTAATATTCATTGAGGATGGGAACATCAGGATACCAGGGTGATAGGACAGGAGCCCACTACGTAACCCAGATATCTAGGGGTTCAAAATCCCACAGCCAAAGAAAAGGTGTGAATACAACTGTATCTTTACTGTAGGTAACTGAAAACAATAGCTTATATATCAATACAACAATAACAAATGTAACAAAACATTAAACAAAAGTTGGTAGGGACCTGGACCCCAGTCTCCCTGCTGGCTCACCAGTGAACAGATCTGCGAGCCACTCCTGATTGAGCATAGATTTTTGTCATTAAGATGTAGCAGTAAAGATGGGCATCAGAAGCAGGAACTGTATCAAGGACCACATTGAAGATGTTAAGAGCCAGGGCTCTTTTAACCTAGTTCAACAGAATCCACGAACACCCAGAAGTCTCTTCTTAAGGTATTTTTAGAGGGACAACATTCCCCATGCTTGAAAGCCTAGACAGGTCACCGATTCTGGGATTGGTCAGGATGTGTTGGCGGCATGGAGATGGACAAGGACCAGGATTCTCCCCATTTGCAGTCGTCCGCTGCTGAGATGCCTCACTGTCCAGGGGAGAACAATGGGGTCTTAACTGGTTTATGAACATCCTGATCCCAGTTAATTAAGATCAGCTCCTCATTTAAGCCCCTTACTAGCATTTATGATGTTGATGGGTTTGCAGGACCTGCTAACTTCTTGTGTCTGTGATGAGAGGGAGATGGAGGCACCATTTTGTAGTCTGATTAAATGATAAGTAAGCCAGGCTCTGTAATCCACCTGGCTTATTTAAGAATATGGTGGCATTACTCTGTTCATCCAAATTGTGATTGTCCATATTCCCAAGCTGCACAGAGAATGGTAATAAAACTCAAACACAAAATAATACTTAAACAAACAGTCAATATGCATACACTCCATTTTTAATATATTTAAAGTGATAGATGGGGTAAGATGGTGATAATCACACCCATCTCATCACAGAGGACATGGAGTAGGGTGAGAAAGACTGCACCACTGACATATCTTCTGTCTGACGTGATGTGTCAGAGAAATAAAAAAAAGTATCTGACACAGTAAATGTAGAGGGGGGTGAATCAAGGACAATCTGGAATTCTCTGCATAGAAACAGAGCACGCAGAAAAGCTGGGGACAGGGAAATCATTTCCCCTATGGCATCTTTAGCCACTTTCATGGGGGCACTGGCAGATTATAAGAAGGAGGATCGAATCAGTACCCTAGAAAAAGAGAATGTGTCAAGGTCAAAACTAGAGATGTGCACTGACCTTCGTGTTTTGGTTTAGGATGTGGTTTTGGTTCTAAAATGCCTTTGTGTTCTGGTTTTGTTACTGGTTGTCGCCCAAAAATCCGGAAAGGTTTTAGATCTGGATTTAATTTAAAATTTTAAAAAAACGGTAATGAAGGGATTTTGTGCTGTCTTTGCTCCAATATTACTGTTTATAGCATTAACATTAATTTCCAGTCATTTACAGACTATTTTCTAATGATATCTTCACAATTTTCCAAATTCTCACAAATTTTTGCCAAATTCTGCAGCGAGTTGGTTTGCTAAACTTAGTGACAGACTAGCGGCAAAAACACGTGGCAGTTAATTATTTATTAGCAATCAAATTTTATATATTTTTTGGGATGGGGGGGGGGTTTGTGCTGCTCAGAGTCAAAGTAAAGTATACCCTGCTGCTCACTCTCAAGCACAACACCCTGTTTTAAGCCCGCTTAATAAATATGTCACTGTTTGCCCTTGACAAGGTTTGCTTTGAGCACAAAAGCGAAAACTTTAGATTTTAGAAATATAAAATCTAAATAAACGAAATACATTGGATTTTTGGGGTGGGGTACGATAAAACTATGCTGGTAATTCCGACACCTGTCATGCCTCCAAAACAACCCTGAAAGAATAGAAAATTGACTTGAAAATAATTAAACTTATCTTCAAGACGACACTGGAGATCCCCGAAGACAGCAGCATAATGACAGGAAGGAGAAGTGACTGCCTCTGCTGAATGACGTCATCGCGACGTGTGTCAAGCAAAATTTAAAGCGGCAATGTTGGGTCCCCTAAGGTTAAGTGGTTAAACACTTAACCGAACATTGCCGCTTTAAATTGTGCTTGACAGATTTGGCAATGACGTCAGGCAGCAGAGGCAGTCACTTCTCCAAGAACTCAAGAGAAGTTCGGTGTGTTGCTCAGAGTCCTACAGCAACAGTTTTTCCCCACTAAATATAATGATATCCCACTAAATAGAAATACTAGTTCAAAATGATGCCTATATAATATATACAGTACTATATATATATATATCTATATATATATATATATACACACACTATATATATTATTACTATATACATAATTACTATTGTTATATATGTATAGTACTATATGTATAGATATATATGTATGTATATGTGTATATATATGCATATATATATATATATATATATATATGTGTGTGTGTGTGTGTATACATGTGTGTGTGTGTATATATACATATATATATATATATATATTTATATGTGTATATATATATATATATTTATATATATATATATATATATATGTATACATGTGTATATATATATATATGTGTATATATATCTATATGTGTATATATATATATATATATATATATATATATATGTATATATATATATTAGGGATGAGCGCACTCGGATTTATGAAATCCGAGCCCACCCGAACGTTGCGGATCCGAGTCGGATCCGAGACAGATCCGGGTATTGGCGCCAAATTCAAATCTGAAACTGAGGCTCTGACTCATAATCCCGTTGTCGGATCTCGCGATACTCGGATCCTATAAATTCCCCGCTAGTCGCCGCCATCTTCACTCGGGCATTGATCAGGGTAGAGGGAGGGTGTGTTAGGTGGTCCTCTGTCCTGGTAGATCTCGTGCTGTGCTGTTTAGTTCTGTGCTGTGCTGTTTAGTTCTGTGCTGTGCTGTGCTGTGCTGTGTTCTGCAGTATCAGTCCAGTGGTGCTGTGTGCTGTGCTCTGTCCTTCTGAGGTCAGTGGTGCTGCTGGGTCCTGTGCTGTGTCCTGTTCAGTCCAGTGGTGCTGTGTCCTGTGCTCTGTGCTTCTAAGGGCATAGTTATTTCCCCAATATTCCCCTATGTTTAAAAAAATAAAAAAAAGTTTTTTAAAAAAATACCAAAAACTACTTTAATTTTTTTTAATTACCACAAAATTTGCACAACCAATCCTGCAGTATAAGCCCATTGGTACTGCAATATTACCAAGTTCACACATTCAGCAGTAAAAGTCCAGTGGAACTGCAATATTACAAAGTTTACACATTCTGCAGTATCAGTCCAGTGGTGCTGTGTCCTGTGCTCTGTCCTGCTGAGTTCCGTAGTGCTGCTGGGTCCTGTGCCGTGTCCTGTTCAGTCCAGTGGTGCTGTGTCCTGTGCTCTGTGCTTCTAAGGGCATAGTTATTTCCCCATTATTCCCAAGATTTTAAAAAATAAAAAAAAAGTAAAAAAAAAATTACAATTAAAAATTAAAAAAAAAATATATATAATTATAACCAAATTTGCAAAACCAATCCAGCAGTATAAGTCCATTGGTACTGCAATATTACAAAGTTCACACATTCTGCAGTATCAGTCCAGTGGTGCTGCTGTGTCCTGTGCTCTGTCCTGCTGAGTTCCGTAGTGCTGCTGGGTCCTGTGCCGTGTCCTGTTCAGTCCAGTGGTGCTGTGTCCTGTGCTCTGTGCTTCTAAGGGCATAGTTATTTCCCCATTATTCCCAAGTTTTTTAAAAATAAAAAAAAAGTAAAAAAAAATAAAAAATTTAAAAAAAAATAAAAATATATAATAATTATAACCAAATTTGCAAAACCAATCCAGCAGTATAAGTCCATTGGTACTGCAATATTACAAAGTTCACACATTCTGCAGTATCAGTCCAGTGGTGCTGTGTCCTGTGCTCTGTCCTGCCGAGTTCCGTAGTGCTGCTGGGTCCTGTGCCGTGTCCTGTTCAGTCCAGTGGTGCTGTGTCCTGTGCTCTGTGCTTCTAAGGGCATAGTTATTTCCCCATTATTCCCAAGTTTTTAAAAAATAAAAAAAAAGTAAAAAAAAAATTACAATTAAAAATGAAAAAAAAAAAATATATAATTATAACCAAATTTGCAAAACCAATCCAGCAGTATAAGTCCATTGGTACTGCAATATTACAAAGTTCACACATTCTGCAGTATCAGTCCAGTGGTGCTGCTGTGTCCTGTGCTCTGTCCTGCTGAGTTCCGTAGTGCTGCTGGGTCCTGTGCCGTGTCCTGTTCAGTCCAGTGGTGCTGTGTCCTGTGCTCTGTGCTTCTAAGGGCATAGTTATTTCCCCATTATTCCCAAGTTTTTTAAAAATAAAAAAAAAGTAAAAAAAAATAAAAAATTTAAAAAAAAATAAAAATATAATAATTATAACCAAATTTGCAAAACCAATACAGCAGTATAAGTCCATTGGTACTGCAATATTACCAAGTTCACACATTCTGCAGTATCTTGTGCTACATATAATGGAGACCAAAAATTTGGAGGATAAAGTAGGGAAAGATCAAGACCCACTTCCTCCTAATGCTGAAGCTGCTGCCACTAGTCATGACATAGACGATGAAATGCCATCAACGTCGTCTTCCAAGCCCGATGCCCAATCTCGTAGTACCGGGCATGTAAAATCCAAAAAGCCCAAGTTAAGAAAAAGTAGCAAAAAGAGAAACTTAAAATCATCTGAGGAGAAACGTAAAGTTGCCAATATGCCATTTACGACACGGAGTGGCAAGGAACGGCTTAGGCCCTGGCCCGTGTTCATGACTAGTGGTTCAGCTTCACCCACGGATCTTAGCCCTCCTCCTCCTCCCCCCCCCTACAAAAAATTGAAGAGAGTTATGCTGTCAGCAACAAAACAGCAAACAACTCTGCCTTCTAAAGAGAAATTATCACAAATCCACAAGGCGAGTCCAAGGATGTTGGTGGTTGTCAAGCCTGACCTTCCCATCACTGTACGGGAAGAGGTGGCTCGGGAGGAGGCTATTGATGATGTAGCTGGCGCTGTGGAGGAACTTGATGATGAGGATGGTGATGTGGTTATTGTAAATGAGGCACCAGGGGGGGAAACAGCTGATGTCCATGGGATGAAAAAGCCCATCGTCATGCCTGGTCAGAAGACCAAAAAATGCACCTCTTCGGTCTGGAGTTATTTTTATCCAAATCCAGACAACTAATGTATGGCCATATGTAGCTTATGTAAAGCTCAAATAAGCAGGGGTAAGGATCTTGCCCACCTAGGAACATCCTCCCTTATACGTCACCTGAATAACCTTCATAGTTCAGTGGTTAGTTCAGGAACTGGGGCTAGGACCCTCATCGGTTCAGGGACACCTAAATCCCGTGGTCCAGTTGGATACACACCAGCAACACCCTCCTCGTCAACTTCCTCCACAATCTCCATCAGATTCAGTCCTGCAGCCCAAGTCAGCAGCCAGACTGAGTCCTCCTCAATACGGGATTCATCCGAGGAATCCTGCAGCGGTACGCCTACTACTGCCACTGCTGCTGTTGCTGCTGTTAGTCGGTCATCTTCCCAGAGGGGAAGTCGTAAGACCGCTAAGTCTTTCACAAAACAATTGACCGTCCAACAGTCGTTTGCCATGACCACAAAATACGATAGTAGTCACCCTATTGCAAAGCGTATAACTGCGGCTGTAACTGCAATGTTGGTGTTAGACGTGCGCCCGGTGTCCGCCATCAGTGGAGTGGGATTTAGAGGGTTGATGGAGGTATTGTGTCCCCGGTACCAAATCCCCTCGAGATTCCACTTCACTAGGCAGGCGATACCAAAAATGTACAGAGAAGTACGATCAAGTGTTCTCAGTGCTCTTAAAAATGCGGTTGTACCCACTGTCCACTTAACCACGGACATGTGGACAAGTGGTTCTGGGCAAACGAAGGACTATATGACTGTGACAGCCCACTGGGTAGATGCATCCCCTTCCGCAGCAACAGCTGCATCAGTAGCAGCAACTACAAAATGGCGGCTCGTGCAAAGGCAGGCAACATTGTGTATTACAGGCTTTAATAAGAGGCACAACGCTGACAACATATTAGAGAAAATGAGGGAAATTATTTCCCAGTGGCTTACCCCACTTAGACTCTCATGGGGATTTGTGGTGTCAGACAATGCCAGTAACATTGTGCGGGCATTAAATATGGGCAATTTCCAGCACGTCCCATGTTTTGCCCACACCATTAATTTGGTGGTGCAGCATTACCTCAAGAGTGACAGGGGTGTGCAGGAGATGCTTGCGGTGGCGCGCAAAATTGCTGGACACTTTCGGCATTCAGCCAGTGCCTACCGCAGACTAGAGGCACATCAAAAAAGCATGAACCTGCCCTGCCATCACCTCAAACAAGAGGTTGTGACGCGCTGGAACTCCACCCTCTATATGCTGCAGAGGATGGAGGAGCAGCAAAAGGCCATTCAGGCCTACACAGCCACCTACGACATAGGCAAAGGAGTGGGGATGCGCCTCAGTCAAGCGCAGTGGAGACTGATTTCCGTGTTGTGCAAGGTTCTGCAGCCATTTGAACTTGCCACACGAGAAGTCAGTTCCGACACTGCCAGCTTGAGTCAGGTCATTCCCCTGATCAGGCTGTTGCAGAAGCAGCTGGAGAAAGTGAGGGAGGAGCTGGTAAGCCATTGCGATTACACCAAGCATGTAGCTCTTGTGGATGTAGCCCTTCGTACGCTTTGCCAGGATCCGAGGGTGGTCACTCTTTTAAAGTCAGAGGAATACATTCTGGCCACCGCGCTCGATCCTCGGTTTAAAGCGTATGTTGTGTCTCTGTTTCCGGCGGACACAAGTCTACAGCGGTGCAAAGACCTGCTGGTCAGGAGATTGTCCTCTGAAGAGGACCGTGACATGCCAACAGTTCCACCCTCATTTTCTTCCACATCTATGGCTGCGAGGAAAAAGCTCAGTTTTCCCAAAAGAGGCACTGGCGGGGATGCTGATAACATCTGGTCCGGACTGAAGGACCTGCCAACCATTGCAGACATGTCTACTCTCGCTGCATTGGATGCTGTCACAATAGAAAAAATTGTGGATGATTACTTTGCTGACACCATCCAAGTAGACATGTCAGACAGTCCATATTGTTACTGGCAGGAAAAAAAGGCAGTTTGGAAGCCCCTGTACAAACTGGCTCTATTTTACCTGAGTTGTCCCCCCTCCAGTGTGTACTCGGAAAGAGTTTTTAGTGCAGCGGGGAACCTGGTCAGTGAGCGGCGAAGGAGGTTGCTTCCTCACAACGTTGAAAAAATGATGTTTATAAAAATGAATAATCAATTCCTCAATGAAGTACAGCACTGCCCTCCAGATAGTACAGAGGGACCTGTGGTTGTGGAGTCCAGCGGGGACGAATTGATAATGTGTGATGAGGAGGAAGTACACACTGTAGGGGGAGAGGAATCAGAGGTTGAGGATGAGGACGACATCTTGCCTCAGTAGAGCCTGTTTAGTCTGTACAGGGAGAGATGAATAGCTTTTTTGGTGTGGGGGCCCAAACAAACCAATCATTTCAGCCAAAGTTGTTTGGTAGGCCCTGTCGCTGAAATGATTGGTTTGTTAAAGTGTGCATGTCCTATTTCAACAACATAAGGGTGGGTGTGAGGGCCCAAGGACAATTCCATCTTGGAACTTTTTTTTTTGCATTATATGACCAATCAACAGTCGTTTGCCATGTTCAAAAAGTAAAACCAAATTTAAACAAATTCAAGAAATTAAACCAAAAGTAAAATGCCCTGTCATAATTTAAAACAAGAGGTATTGACGTGCTCTAAAACTACTGTATTGTTGTTTATATTTTATAAACACTACACTTGAAAGCTTGAGTCTTTCAATAAAAAAGTAACTGTCCATTGCACGAATATTTGCAACAGGGACAATTTTAGGGTTAAGAAAGTCAACTAATAACACTTCGACGCTGTCTGTCTTTATAAACACTACACTTGGAAGTTGGAGGAGGTATTGTGGCCCCGGCACCAAATTTACTACCGGGGCCACTCCACTGTGCAGTCCATATTTAGGTGTATCAGATATTAAACAACGGTGACAGTTGATGCCCAATTTTTTAATTATATTGTGGCCTCGGTACCAAATTGTGTACCGGGGCCACCACACTACGCAGTCCAGATACTTGTTTGGTGGAATTCAGACCAGTTGAGGGTTTTATTATTATATTGTGGGGACCACTCTATCTATACCACACTACAACTCTATACCACTCTATTTAATACTTTAATTCTATTTAATACTTTAATTCTATTTCATACTTTAATTCTATTTAATACTTTAATTCTATTTCATACTTTAATTCTATTTAATACTTTAATTCTATTACTAATTACCATAAAGAGGAACTGCCGCTTCTATTTAATACTTTAATTCTATTAGTAGTTACCATAAAGAGGAACAAAATAAACCAATTTTACCAAAAGTATAATATGACTTAGACTTACAAACACTACACTTGAAAGATGGTGCCTTTAAATGAAAAAGTCAGTCTTCATTGCACGACTATGTGCAACAGGGACAGCTTTTTGGTTTACAAAGTCAACCAATAACACTTCGACCCTGTCTGTCTTTAACATACTTGATGGGATCTCAATGACGAATTGTCTGTACCATGTTTGGAGGAGGTATTGTGGCCCCGGTATCAAATTGGGTACCAGCGCCACCCCACTACGCAGTCCAGATACTTGTTTGGTGGAATTCAGACCAGTTGAGGGTGTATTTATTTTATTGTGGCCCCGGTATCAAAATGGGTACCGGGGCCACCCCACTACGCAGTCCAGATACTTGTTTGGTGGAATTCAGACCAGTTGAGGGTGTATTTATTTTATTGTGGCCCCGGTATCAAAATGGGTACCGGGGCCACCCCACTACGCAGTCCAGATACTTGTTTGGTGGAATTCAGACCAGTTGAGGGTGTATTTATTTTATTGTGGCCCGGGTATCAAATTGGGTACCGGGGCCACCACACTACGCAGTCCAGATACTTGTTTGGTGGAATTCTGACACGTGGAGGGTGTATTTATTTTATTGTGGCCCCGGTATCAAAATGGGTACCGGGGCCACCCCACTACGCAGTCCAGATACTTGTTTGGTGGAATTCTGACACGTGGAGGGTTTTTTAATTATATTGTGGCCTCGGTACCAAATTGTGTACCGGGGCCACCACACTACGCAGTCAAGATAGATAGATGCGTATCATAGATAAAGTACATTCAGTGGTGTGAGGCAAATTGAAAAATATTCAAAATGCACTGACATTATCAAAAACAAGAGGTTGTCACACGCTAAAACTCCAACATGTATATGATGGAGAGGATGGAGGAGCAGCCGTATGTGTAGTGTAATGCAGACCTGTTGAAGGTTTTTTATATATTTTATTGTGGTGCCCAGTGCCCACTCCTCTACGCAGTCCAGGTACATTTATTGGTGCGAATCATAAAAGTTCAGGGTTTTTAATATATTGTGGTGACCCACTCCTCTACGCAGTCCAGGTACATTTATTGGTGCGATTCATAAAAGTTCAGGGTTTTTAATATATTGTGGTGACCCACTCCTCTACGCAGTCCAGGTACATTTATTGGTGCGAATCAAACAAGTTGATGGTTTTCTTATTATATTGTGGTGACCCACTCCTCTACGCAGTCCAGGTACATTTATTGGTGCGATTCATAAAAGTTCAGGGTTTTTAATATATTGTGGTGACCCACTCCTCTACGCAGTCCAGGTACATTTATTGGTGCGATTCATAAAAGTTCAGGGTTTTTAATATATTGTGGTGACCCACTCCTCTACGCAGTCCAGGTACATTTATTGGTGCGAATCAAACAAGTTGATGGTTTTCTTATTATATATATTGTGGTGACCCACTCCTCTACGCAGTCCAGGTACATTTATTGGTGCGATTCATAAAAGTTCAGGGTTTTTAATATATTGTGGTGACCCACTCCTCTACGCAGTCCAGGTACATTTATTGGTGCGATTCATAAAAGTTCAGGGTTTTTAATATATTGTGGTGACCCACTCCTCTACGCAGTCCAGGTACATTTATTGGTGCGAATCAAACAAGTTGATGGTTTTCTTATTATATATATTGTGGTGACCCACTCCTCTACGCAGTCCAGGTACATTTATTGGTGCGATTCATAAAAGTTCAGGGTTTTTAATATATTGTGGTGACCCACTCCTCTACGCAGTCCAGGTACATTTATTGGTGCGATTCATAAAAGTTCAGGGTTTTTAATATATTGTGGTGACCCACTCCTCTAGGCAGTCCAGGTACATTTATTGGTGCGAATCAAACAAGTTGATGGTTTTCTTATTATATATATTGTGGTGACCCACTCCTCTACGCAGTCCAGGTACATTTATTGGTGCGATTCATAAAAGTTCAGGGTTTTTAATATATTGTGGTGACCCACTCCTCTACGCAGTCCAGGTACATTTATTGGTGCGATTCATAAAAGTTCAGGGTTTTTAATATATTGTGGTGACCCACTGCTCTACGCAGTCCAGGTACATTTATTGGTGTGAATCAAACAAGTTGATGGTTTTCTTATTATATATATTGTGGTGACCCACTCCTCTACGCAGTCCAGGTACATTTATTGGTGCGATTCATAAAAGTTCAGGGTTTTTAATATATTGTGGTGACCCACTCCTCTACGCAGTCCAGGTACATTTATTGGTGCGATTCATAAAAGTTCAGGGTTTTTAATATATTGTGGTGACCCACTCCTCTACGCAGTCCAGGTACATTTATTGGTGCGAATCAAACAAGTTGATGGTTTTCTTATTATATATATTGTGGTGACCCACTCCTCTACGCAGTCCAGGTACATTTATTGGTGCGATTCATAAAAGTTCAGGGTTTTTAATATATTGTGGTGACCCACTCCTCTACGCAGTCCAGGTACATTTATTGGTGCGATTCATAAAAGTTCAGGGTTTTTAATATATTGTGGTGACCCACTCCTCTACGCAGTCCAGGTACATTTATTGGTGCGAATCAAACAAGTTGATGGTTTTCTTATTATATATATTGTGGTGACCCACTCCTCTACGCAGTCCAGGTACATTTATTGGTGCAATTCATAAAAGTTCAGGGTTTTTAATATATTGTGGTGACCCACTCCTCTACGCAGTCCAGGTACATTTATTGGTGCGATTCATAAAAGTTCAGGGTTTTTAATATATTGTGGTGACCCACTCCTCTACGCAGTCCAGGTACATTTATTGGTGCGAATCAAACAAGTTGATGGTTTTCTTATTATATATATTGTGGTGACCCACTCCTCTACGCAGTCCAGGTACATTTATTGGTGCGATTCATAAAAGTTCAGGGTTTTTAATATATATTGTGGTGACCCACTCCTCTAGGCAGTCCAGGTACATTTATTGGTGCGAATCATAAAAGTTCAGGGTTTTTAATATATATTGTGGTGACCCACTCCTCTACGCAGTCCAGGTACATTTATTGGTGCGATTCATAAAAGTTCAGGGTTTTTAATATATATTGTGGTGACCCACTCCTCTACGCAGTCCAGGTACATTTATTGGTGCGATTCATAAAAGTTCAGGGTTTTTAATATATTGTGGTGACCCACTCCTCTACGCAGTCCAGGTACATTTATTGGTGCGATTCATAAAAGTTCAGGGTTTTTAATATATTGTGGTGACCCACTCCTCTACGCAGTCCAGGTACATTTATTGGTGCGAATCAAACAAGTTGATGGTTTTCTTATTATATATATTGTGGTGACCCACTCCTCTACGCAGTCCAGGTACATTTATTGGTGCGATTCATAAAAGTTCAGGGTTTTTAATATATTGTGGTGACCCACTCCTCTACGCAGTCCAGGTACATTTATTGGTGCGATTCATAAAAGTTCAGGGTTTTTAATATATTGTGGTGACCCACTCCTCTAGGCAGTCCAGGTACATTTATTGGTGCGAATCAAACAAGTTGATGGTTTTCTTATTATATATATTGTGGTGACCCACTCCTCTACGCAGTCCAGGTACATTTATTGGTGCGATTCATAAAAGTTCAGGGTTTTTAATATATTGTGGTGACCCACTCCTCTACGCAGTCCAGGTACATTTATTGGTGCGATTCATAAAAGTTCAGGGTTTTTAATATATTGTGGTGACCCACTGCTCTACGCAGTCCAGGTACATTTATTGGTGTGAATCAAACAAGTTGATGGTTTTCTTATTATATATATTGTGGTGACCCACTCCTCTACGCAGTCCAGGTACATTTATTGGTGCGATTCATAAAAGTTCAGGGTTTTTAATATATTGTGGTGACCCACTCCTCTACGCAGTCCAGGTACATTTATTGGTGCGATTCATAAAAGTTCAGGGTTTTTAATATATTGTGGTGACCCACTCCTCTACGCAGTCCAGGTACATTTATTGGTGCGATTCATAAAAGTTCAGGGTTTTTAATATATTGTGGTGACCCACTCCTCTACGCAGTCCAGGTACATTTATTGGTGCGAATCAAACAAGTTGATGGTTTTCTTATTATATATATTGTGGTGACCCACTCCTCTACGCAGTCCAGGTACATTTATTGGTGCGATTCATAAAAGTTCAGGGTTTTTAATATATTGTGGTGACCCACTCCTCTACGCAGTCCAGGTACATTTATTGGTGCGATTCATAAAAGTTCAGGGTTTTTAATATATTGTGGTGACCCACTCCTCTAGGCAGTCCAGGTACATTTATTGGTGCGAATCAAACAAGTTGATGGTTTTCTTATTATATATATTGTGGTGACCCACTCCTCTACGCAGTCCAGGTACATTTATTGGTGCGATTCATAAAAGTTCAGGGTTTTTAATATATTGTGGTGACCCACTCCTCTACGCAGTCCAGGTACATTTATTGGTGCGATTCATAAAAGTTCAGGGTTTTTAATATATTGTGGTGACCCACTGCTCTACGCAGTCCAGGTACATTTATTGGTGTGAATCAAACAAGTTGATGGTTTTCTTATTATATATATTGTGGTGACCCACTCCTCTACGCAGTCCAGGTACATTTATTGGTGCGATTCATAAAAGTTCAGGGTTTTTAATATATTGTGGTGACCCACTCCTCTACGCAGTCCAGGTACATTTATTGGTGCGATTCATAAAAGTTCAGGGTTTTTAATATATTGTGGTGACCCACTCCTCTACGCAGTCCAGGTACATTTATTGGTGCGAATCAAACAAGTTGATGGTTTTCTTATTATATATATTGTGGTGACCCACTCCTCTACGCAGTCCAGGTACATTTATTGGTGCGATTCATAAAAGTTCAGGGTTTTTAATATATTGTGGTGACCCACTCCTCTACGCAGTCCAGGTACATTTATTGGTGCGATTCATAAAAGTTCAGGGTTTTTAATATATTGTGGTGACCCACTCCTCTACGCAGTCCAGGTACATTTATTGGTGCGAATCAAACAAGTTGATGGTTTTCTTATTATATATATTGTGGTGACCCACTCCTCTACGCAGTCCAGGTACATTTATTGGTGCAATTCATAAAAGTTCAGGGTTTTTAATATATTGTGGTGACCCACTCCTCTACGCAGTCCAGGTACATTTATTGGTGCGATTCATAAAAGTTCAGGGTTTTTAATATATTGTGGTGACCCACTCCTCTACGCAGTCCAGGTACATTTATTGGTGCGAATCAAACAAGTTGATGGTTTTCTTATTATATATATTGTGGTGACCCACTCCTCTACGCAGTCCAGGTACATTTATTGGTGCGATTCATAAAAGTTCAGGGTTTTTAATATATATTGTGGTGACCCACTCCTCTAGGCAGTCCAGGTACATTTATTGGTGCGAATCATAAAAGTTCAGGGTTTTTAATATATATTGTGGTGACCCACTCCTCTACGCAGTCCAGGTACATTTATTGGTGCGATTCATAAAAGTTCAGGGTTTTTAATATATATTGTGGTGACCCACTCCTCTACGCAGTCCAGGTACATTTATTGGTGCGAATCATAAAAGTTCAGGGTTTTTAATATATATTGTGGTGACCCACTCCTCTACGCAGTCCAGAAAGATACCTTGTTGCAACGTTTTGGACTAATAACTATATTGTGAGGTGTTCAGAATACACTGTAAATTAGTGGAAATGCTTGTTATTGAATGTTATTGAGGTTAATAATAGCCTAGGAGTGAAAATAAGCCCAAAAACTTGATTTTTTAAACTTTTTATGTTTTTTTAAAAAAAAATCCGAATCCAAAGCCTTAAATCCGAACCGAGACCTTTCGTCAAGTGTTTTGCGAGACAAATCCGAACCCCAAAAATAACGAAAATCCGGATCCAAAACACAAAACACGAGACCTCAAAAGTCGCCGGTGCACATCCCTAATATATATATACATATGTTTATATGTATGTATATATATGTATTTATATGTCGGATAGGCGGATAGGCGGATATTTACATTCAAACCAGCGGAATACACGAGCTGACAGTGTGGCGACTGCAGACACCAGAGACCCGCTACCACTGAGTATCTATTCTGGACTCCAGAAGCACTATATATGACTCCTGCCCAGTGTACATCTGAGGGGTGATAACGGAGTGGATTCTATGTGAAAAATCATCATCTATTATACAGATAAGCTTTAAAGAATTTTTATCTGGTACGCACATTTTATATTGGTGAGGTGCAGGAGTTCCAGTGTCTAATCCATCTACTTACATTCACCCTTGCTGTTTGAGTGTTATAGAAACTATCTCTTTCTTTCACTCATATGGATGACTGAGCTTCTTATTTATGGCACACCTTCTGTATATCTTCTAGTATATACAGTTTTATACTATGTGGCGCCCCTCCCTATTTGTTTTATTATAGATTATTCCAGGTCACCATCTGGCTTTTGTGGGAACTGTGGCTGCCTCCTGTACATAGGAAATCCTAAGTCCAACTTGGACTGTTATTGAACTTTCTTGGTCAAATTGGAGTTACGCGCTGTATTATCTATTTTTGATTTTATATATATATATATATATATATATATATTTATATTTATTTATACACACATATATATATATATATATATATTAGGGATGTGCACCGGCGACTTTTGAGGTCTCGTGTTTTGTGTTTTGGATCAGGATTTTCATTATTTTTGGGGTTCGGATTTGTCTCGCAAAACACTTGACGAAAGGTCTCGGTTCGGATTTAAGGTTTTGGATTCGGATTTTTTTTGGAAAAAACATAAAAAGTTTAAAAATCAAGTTTTTGGGCTTATTTTCACTCCTATGCTATTAGTAACCTCAATAACATTCAATAACAAGCATTTCCACTAATTTACAGTGTATTCTGAACACCTCACAATATAGTTATTAGACCAAAACGTTGCAACGAGGTATCTTTCTGGACTGCGTAGAGGAGTGGGTCACCACAATATATATAATAAGAAAACCATCAACTTGTATGATTCGCACCAATAAATGTACCTGGACTGCGTAGAGGAGTGGGTCACCACAATATATATAATAAGAAAACCATCAACTTGTATGATTCGCACCAATAATGTACCTGGACTGCGTAGAGGAGTGGGTCACCACAATATAAATTAAAAACCCTGAACTTGTATGATTCGCACCAATAATGTACCTGGACTGCGTAGAGGAGTGGGTCACCACAATATAAATTAAAAACCCTGAACTTGTATGATTCGCACCAATAAATGTACCTGGACTGCGTAGAGGAGTGGGTCACCACAATATATATTAAAAACCCTGAACTTTTATGATTCGCACCAATAAATGTATCTGGACTGCGTAGAGGAGTGGGTCACCACAATATATTTTAAAAACCCTAAACTTGTATGATTCGCACCAATAAATGTACCTGGACTGCGTAGAGGAGTGGGTCACCACAATATATATTAAAAACCCTGAATTTTTATGATTCGCACCAATAAATGTATCTGGACTGCGTAGAGGAGTGGGTCACCACAATATATATAATAAGAAAACCATCAACTTGTATGATTCGCACCAATAAATGTACCTGGACTGCGTAGAGGAGTGGGTCACCACAATATATATTAAAAACCCTGAACTTTTATGATTCGCACCAATAAATGTATCTGGACTGCGTAGAGGAGTGGGTCACCACAATATATATAATAAGAAAACCATCAACTTGTATGATTCGCACCAATAAATGTACCTGGACTGCGTAGAGGAGTGGGTCACCACAATATATATTAAAAACCCTGAACTTTTATGATTCGCACCAATAAATGTATCTGGACTGCGTAGAGGAGTGGGCACTGGGCACCACAATAAAATATATAAAAAACCTTCAACAGGTCTGCATTACACTGCACATACGGCTGCTCCTCCATCCTCTCCATCATATACATGTTGGAGTTTTAGCGTGTGACAACCTCTTGTTTTTGATAATGTCAGTGCATTTTGAATATTTTTCAATTTGCCCCACACCACTGAATGTACTTTATCTATGATACGCATCTATCTATCTTGACTGCGTAGTGTGGTGGCCCCGGTAAACAATTTGGTACCGAGGCCACAATATAATTAAAAAACCCTCCACGGGTCAGAATTCCACCAAAAAAGGGTATGGACTGCGTAGTGTGGTGGCCCCGGTACACAATTTGGTACCGAGGCCACAATATAATTAAAAAATTGGGCATCAACTGTCACCGTTGTTTAATATCTGATACACCTAAATATGGACTGCACAGTGGAGTGGCCCCGGTAGTAAATTTGGTGCCGGGGCCACAATACCTCCTCCAACTTCCAAGTGTAGTGTTTATAAAGACAGACAGCGTCGAAGTGTTATTAGTTGACTTTCTTAACCCTAAAATTGTCCCTGTTGCAAATATTCGTGCAATGGACAGTTACTTTTTTATTGAAAGACTCAAGCTTTCAAGTGTAGTGTTTATAAAATATAAACAACAATACAGTAGTTTTAGAGCACGTCAATACCTCTTGTTTTAAATTATGACAGGGCATTTTACTTTTGGTTTAATTTCTTGAATTTGTTTAAATTTGTTTTACTTTTTGAACATGGCAAACGACTGTTGATTGGTCATATAATGCAAAAAAAAAAGTTCCAAGATGGAATTGTCCTTGGGCCCTCACACCCACCCTTATGTTGTTGAAATAGGACATGCACACTTTAACAAACCAATCATTTCAGCGACAGGGCCTACCAAACAACTTTGGCTGAAATGATTGGTTTGTTTGGGCCCCCACACCAAAAAAGCTATTCATCTCTCCCTGTACAGACTAAACAGGCTCTACTGAGGCAAGATGTCGTCCTCATCCTCAACCTCTGATTCCTCTCCCCCTACAGTGTGTACTTCCTCCTCATCACACATTATCAATTCGTCCCCGCTGGACTCCACAACCACAGGTCCCTCTGTACTATCTGGAGGGCAGTGCTGTACTTCATTGAGGAATTGATTATTCATTTTTATAAACATCATTTTTTCAACGTTATGAGGAAGCAACCTCCTTCGCCGCTCACTGACCAGGTTCCCCGCTACACTAAAAACTCTTTCCGAGTACACACTGGAGGGGGGACAACTCAGGTAAAATAGAGCCAGTTTGTACAGGGGCTTCCAAACTACCTTTTTTTCCTGCCAGTAACAATATGGACTGTCTGACATGTCTACTTGGATGGTGTCAGCAAAGTAATCATCCACAATTTTTTCTATTGTGACAGCATCCAATGCAGCGAGAGTAGACATGTCTGCAATGGTTGGCAGGTCCTTCAGTCCGGACCAGATGTTATCAGCATCCCCGCCAGTGCCTCTTTTGGGAAAACTGAGCTTTTTCCTCGCAGCCATAGATGTGGAAGAAAATGAGGGTGGAGTTGTTGGCATGTCACGGTCCTCTTCAGAGGACAATCTCCTGACCAGCAGGTCTTTGCACCACTGTAGACTTGTGTCCGCCGGAAACAGAGACACAACATACGCTTTAAACCGAGGATCGAGCACGGTGGCCAGAATGTATTCCTCTGACTTTAAAAGAGTGACCACCCTCGGATCCTGGCAAAGCGTACGAAGGGCTACATCCACAAGAGCTACATGCTTGGTGTAATCGCAATGGCTTACCAGCTCCTCCCTCACTTTCTCCAGCTGCTTCTGCAACAGCCTGATCAGGGGAATGACCTGACTCAAGCTGGCAGTGTCGGAACTGACTTCTCGTGTGGCAAGTTCAAATGGCTGCAGAACCTTGCACAACACGGAAATCAGTCTCCACTGCGCTTGACTGAGGCGCATCCCCACTCCTTTGCCTATGTCGTAGGTGGCTGTGTAGGCCTGAATGGCCTTTTGCTGCTCCTCCATCCTCTGCAGCATATAGAGGGTGGAGTTCCAGCGCGTCACAACCTCTTGTTTGAGGTGATGGCAGGGCAGGTTCATGCTTTTTTGATGTGCCTCTAGTCTGCGGTAGGCACTGGCTGAATGCCGAAAGTGTCCAGCAATTTTGCGCGCCACCGCAAGCATCTCCTGCACACCCCTGTCACTCTTGAGGTAATGCTGCACCACCAAATTAATGGTGTGGGCAAAACATGGGACGTGCTGGAAATTGCCCATATTTAATGCCCGCACAATGTTACTGGCATTGTCTGACACCACAAATCCCCATGAGAGTCTAAGTGGGGTAAGCCACTGGGAAATAATTTCCCTCATTTTCTCTAATATGTTGTCAGCGTTGTGCCTCTTATTAAAGCCTGTAATACACAATGTTGCCTGCCTTTGCACGAGCAGCCATTTTGTAGTTGCTGCTACTGATGCAGCTGTTGCTGTTGCTGCGGAAGGGGATGCATCTACCCAGTGGGCTGTCACAGTCATATAGTCCTTCGTTTGCCCAGAACCACTTGTCCACATGTCCGTGGTTAAGTGGACAGTGGGTACAACCGCATTTTTTAGAGCACTGAGGACACTTGATCGTACTTCTCTGTACATTTTTGGTATCGCCTGCCTAGTGAAGTGGAATCTCGACGGGATTTGGTATCGGGGACACAATACCTCCATCAACCCTCTAAATCCCACTCCACTGATGGCGGACACCGGGCGCACGTCTAACACCAACATTGCAGTTACAGCCGCAGTTATACGCTTTGCAATAGGGTGACTACTATCGTATTTTGTGGTCATGGCAAACGACTGTTGGACGGTCAATTGTTTTGTGAAAGACTTAGCGGTCTTACGACTTCCCCTCTGGGAAGATGACCGACTAACAGCAGCAACAGCAGCAGTGGCAGTAGTAGGCGTACCGCTGCAGGATTCCTCGGATGAATCCCGTATTGAGGAGGACTCAGTCTGGCTGCTGACTTGGGCTGCAGGACTGAATCTGATGGAGATTGTGGAGGAAGTTGACGAGGAGGGTGTTGCTGGTGTGTATCCAACTGGACCACGGGATTTAGGTGTCCCTGAACCGATGAGGGTCCTAGCCCCAGTTCCTGAACTAACCACTGAACTATGAAGGTTATTCAGGTGACGTATAAGGGAGGATGTTCCTAGGTGGGCAAGATCCTTACCCCTGCTTATTTGAGCTTTACATAAGCTACATATGGCCATACATTGGTTGTCTGGATTTGGATAAAAATAACTCCAGACCGAAGAGGTGCATTTTTTGGTCTTCTGGCCAGGCATGACGATGGGCTTTTTCATCCCATGGACATCAGCTGTTTCCCCCCCTGGTGCCTCATTTACAATAACCACATCACCATCCTCATCATCAAGTTCCTCCACAGCGCCAGCTACATCATCAATAGCCTCCTCCCGAGCCACCTCTTCCCGTACAGTGATGGGAAGGTCAGGCTTGACAACCACCAACATCCTTGGACTCGCCTTGTGGATTTGTGATAATTTCTCTTTAGAAGGCAGAGTTGTTTGCTGTTTTGTTGCTGACAGAATAACTCTCTTCAATTTTTTGTAGGGGGGGGAGGAGGAGGAGGACTAAAATCCGTGGGTGAAGCTGAACCACTAGTCATGAACACGGGCCAGGGCCTAAGCCGTTCCTTGCCACTCCGTGTCGTAAATGGCATATTGGCAACTTTACGTTTCTCCTCAGATGATTTTAAGTTTCTCTTTTTGCTACTTTTTCTTAACTTGGGCTTTTTGGATTTTACATGCCCGGTACTACGAGATTGGGCATCGGGCTTGGAAGACGACGTTGATGGCATTTCATTGTCTATGTCATGACTAGTGGCAGCAGCTTCAGCATTAGGAGGAAGTGGGTCTTGATCTTTCCCTACTTTATCCTCCAAATTTTTGGTCTCCATTATATGTAGCACAAGATACTGCAGAATGTGTGAACTTGGTAATATTGCAGTACCAATGGACTTTTACTGCTGGATTGGTTTTGCAAATTTGGTTATAATTATATATTTTTTTTTTAATTTTAAATTTTTAATTTTTTTTTACTTTTTTTTTATTTTTTAAAAACTTGGGAATAATGGGGAAATAACTATGCCCTTAGAAGCACAGAGCACAAGACACAGCACCACTGGACTGAACAGGACACGGCACAGGACCCAGCAGCACTACGGAACTCAGCAGGACAGAGCACAGGACACAGCACCACTGGACTGATACTGCAGAATGTGTGAACTTTGTAATATTGCAGTACCAATGGACTTATACTGCTGGATTGGTTTTGCAAATTTGGTTATAATTATATATATTTTTTTTAATTTTTAATTTTTTATTTTTTTTTACTTTTTTTTTATTTTTTAAAAACTTGGGAATAATGGGGAAATAACTATGCCCTTAGAAGCACAGAGCACAGGACACAGCACCACTGGACTGAACAGGACACGGCACAGGACCTAGCAGCACTACGGAACTCAGCAGGACAGAGCACAGGACACAGCACCACTGGACTGATACTGCAGAATGTGTGAACTTTGTAATATTGCAGTACCACTGGACTTTTACTGCTGAATGTGTGAACTTGGTAATATTGCAGTACCAATGGGCTTATACTGCAGGATTGGTTGTGCAAATTTTGTGGTAATTAAAAAAAAATTAAATTGGTTTTTGGTATTTTTTTAAATAACTTTTTTTATTTTTTTAAACACAGGGGAATATTGGGGAAATAACTATGCCCTTAGAAGCACAGAGCACAGGACACAGCACCACTGGACTGAACAGGACACAGCACAGGACCCAGCAGCACCACTGACCTCAGAAGGACAGAGCACAGCACACAGCACCACTGGACTGATACTGCAGAACACAGCACAGCACAGCACAGCACAGAACTAAACAGCACAGCACAGAACTAAACAGCACAGCACGAGATCTACCAGGACAGAGGACCACCTAACACACCCTCCCTCTACCCTGATCAATGCCCGAGTGAAGATGGCGGCGACTAGCGGGGAATTTATAGGATCCGAGTATCGCGAGATCCGACAACGGGATTATGAGTCAGAGCCTCAGTTTCAGATTTGAATTTGGCGCCAATACCCGGATCTGTCTCGGATCCGACTCGGATCGGCAACGTTCGGGTGGGCTCGGATTTCAGAAATCCGAGTGCGCTCATCTCTAATATATATATGTATATATATATATATAAATATATACACACACATATATTTGATATTTGCTCAGTGTAAACCAGCAAATCACGTGAATAAACGTGTTCAAAATATCATAAATCACATACAGTAGGCTGCTTCACTTTATAAACATCAGATTGCAGATGTAAAACCTATGTAGACAAGAAAGAAAGAAAAGCGCCAAACATAGTGGGATATCATTGATTGAGAATAATAACCGATAATTCAAATTGGCCTTGTAATTTATGGATACATTTTGCCATTTCTGATTAAAATCTGATTATATTTTATGAGAAGTACCTATCTGTCATGAACGCACTAAACTATTTTTTGCTATTTTCTCTTGAGTCCTAGTATGGAATCTATTCAATAGAAGGTGTAAGGTCTACACAGGAAGGAGATCTGCATCACAGTGGGATACTCATCAGATAAGCCAATATATTATTTACCTTTGGTATGAGATCAATTTGGATTATCGGTTATTATTCTCAATCAATGATAACACAGTATGTTTGGCGCTTTTCTTTCTTTCTTGTCTACATATATATATATATATATATATATATATATATATATATATATATATATATATAGCCAAGAATCTTTCCAGAACCAGTGAGTGCAATAGTTAAAGGGCTTATCCACTTATCTAGATTCATTACAAAATACGCTAGCCACTCCACTTCCTGCGGCTCCGGTGGTATCTCCTCCATCTGCACCTCAAGCTCCTTTGATTTCTCTCAACTATGAATTCCAACGCAGGCCAAATCCGATGGTGACCTTTAGATATGCCGTATGTTTTTTGAATCATAGCACAATTCAATTTGAATTGTTTCTGGCTAACTTGCCTTAAGAGAATGCCAAAGTGGCATATCTTCTATCACTTCTCACAGGACTTGCGGTGGCTTGGGCCTCTCCTCTTTGGGAATGTAACAATACTCTTCTGCATAATAGCACTCCATGAGCCCGGACGGGTATCTTCTACAGCCGCTGGCATTCTTTGTCTTCAACCTCTGTTGGCCGATATGTAATGCAGTTATAAACTCTTCCTTCAGAGCTACAATGGAACGATTTGGCATTTAGGGCAAGGTCTTTCTAAGCGGATAAAGGATGAACTTGCCGTCTGTGAATTACCCCTTCTCTTGACGATCTATATGCCATGTGTAACAAGATTGACATACGTTTTTGATAAATATCATAGGAAAAGTATAAGTCTCATAAGTAACGATTCGATTTGCACCCCGTTTTCAAATGCCTTCTCAATCCCAAAAATACAGAGGACTTTCATGGGAACTTTTTAGCCCAAGAACTATACACAGGACACACGGTCACACCCTAAGTGTAACCCCAGCAAAGGAATGGGTTCTTCACAGTAAGGGCAGTCAAGATATGGAATTCACTGCCAGGGAAGGTTATGATGGTAGATTCAATTGATATGTTTTAGAAAGGGTTAGACAAATTTTTAGCGGAAATGTGTATCCAGGGATACGACCGTTAATTAAAATGAAGGCTAGTAGTAAAAAATAGGACTGCAATATTGTGTCTGGAGAGATTTTTCCTGATTGACACAGATTGGCGGTTGCTTAATCTGGATTCATTTTCAAATATAAGTGAGGGATTGCAGATGATCCAAAATAGATTAAACTTAATGGACTGGTGTCTTTTTTTCAACCTCATCAACTATATGTAACTATGTTACCCATGCAATTGGGGCATTCAGGATTATCTGCAGAGAGTCAGAGTGATAGAAGATTCCAAAGGAATTTGTGCTAATACCGTGCTGGCCATATAATCTCCAACTGTCCCAAGCACCCGGGAAACTTCAAATCCTAACCAGTTTAGGGGAGGCCAGGTTAGGAGTTATCTCCTACAAATCAAAGTAATGATTTTTCTATTTCAGTCTCTATTGCCTATCCCTCTGGATCCATATCATTATTTGCACTCTTGGGGGCAGATTCAATTCGGCCATGTTAGTCTAGGATTAACACGGCGTTAGTAATATTACCTTTAATACGGTAATTTTAACCCAGATTTTTACTTATGGCTCTGAGAAGTGCGAGCATATAGCAGCGTTAATATTACTATTAACGGTAATACTACGCACTTTTACCATACTAACGGTAATAGTGAACAGGCCGTGTAATTCCTAAAATAATGTGGCCGAATTGAATTGACCCCATGGATCACAGAAACTTTACTTTTTCGCTCATAGTTTAGTTTCTAAATTAGCTCTCCCAGTATTTCTAGTCAAACCTCTGTTTTTTCTAACTGCCGTTGATGGCAATAAAATTCTTGGTGCTACGACTAATTTCTGCAAAGACTCTGCAAATGTAGGCTTTACATGTGTAGTCTCTCATATCTTGTTATTCCACTAGCCTCTTATCTGGTCATTTTGGGGTTACCCAGGCTTAAACTTCATTCTCCCACTTTGGATTAATGGTCTATACATATTGTAGCTTTGGGCCCAAGTTGTAGGGACACATGATTTAAAAGACTTCTTCCTCTCATATGAACCTCTATGATTCCTCTTCCTGATGCTCCCGCAATCCCTCCTCAATATGCACAATTTTGGGATGTCTTTAGTAAAGAACGATCTAAAGAGCTTCCTCCTGACAGGGAGTGGGACTGTCCCATCGATTTGCTTTGTGGGAAATTGCCACCATGAGGGCGAGTGTATTCTCTTTTAAGAACCTGAAACTCAAGCTATGACTGACCTTCACGAAAACCTTCAAAAAAGATACATTCTGACATCTTCTTCACCTCCAGGAGCCGTTTATTCCTTTGTTAAAAAAAGGGATGGAGGCCTTAGACCATGTATTGATTATTGTGGACTCAATTTCACCAAAATTAAAAGCTGTTACCATTCTCACTGGACTATTCGACTGCACAAAAGGATTCTGAATATTTTTCTATGTGGTGTTGACAAACTGAATTGCATTCATAAGGGTGATGAGACTGCTTTTAATAGTCAAGATGGCCACTATGAATATTTTGTGATGTCCTTTTGTCTTAATTTTTCAGAATTTTGTGAATTAAATCTTCTGGGAATTTTTATATATGTATGTACTAGTTTATGTTGAGAACATAACAATTCTGTCAAGAGATCTCTGCTTTTATCATCTTAATGTCTCTGAAATTCTCTCTAACCTTCAAAAATATCACTTGTTCTGTAAACTTGAGAAATGTGTAGAGAATATACCATTCCTAGGATAAAACATTTCCAGTACTGGTCTACTGTCTGGCACCACCTCCGCACTGTTTGTAGGTGCGGGAGGCGGTCACCTGTCTCTGCCAATCAACTTTCTTCCACTTCCAGGTTGCCGCGCGCGCATGCACGGGCCTCGTCACGTCCCGTTGCTGGCAACGGGACGTCTTCACGTCCGCTCGGCAGTCAGCATCCCTGACCACCGATAATCAGCCCCCCAATCATGGACCTCCCAGGGGGATATAAGGAAATCTCTGGCACCATTAGGGTGTCATACTATCGGTTTCACTTCTCCAGTCTATTGCTTCCACAAGTTTCCTGATACTGTTCCTGACCCGGCTTCTCTCTGACCTTCCATTTGGATTTAGTTTTTGTACCTTGCCTCCAGCTCCAATTTCCTGACATTTGACCTGCCTCTGACTATTCTCTGGATTTCCCTTTGGTACCTTGCAGCCCAATGGTTCTGACCCGGTTCGATTGACTACACTATTGTTCACTCTATTGCTATGCTGGTGGCTGACTTGGAGAACTGCGACCTGCGCACTCTCTTGCAGCGAAGCCCAAACTCCCTTGCGGGGGTCCCTGGTGAAAACTGGGGGTGTGTTAGACCCGATCCTCCTTGTTCAGCTGCGCTAATACCAGCTAGTAACCCGGACGTGACATCTACAAATGGATCCGCAGAAGATTCAGGCCATGATAGATTGGTCACAACCCACAGGACTGAAAGCTATTCAACGATTTCTAGGTTTCACTAATTATTATCATCAGTTTATCCAAGGGTACTCCACTCTTGTGGCTCCCATTTCTGCTCTCACTAAAAAGAATGATAATGTGAAAAAATGGTCACTTAAAGCCATTTAAGCTTTTCATTTTTTAAAAAAGCTTTTATTTCAGCTCCACTTCTCAAAAGGTTGATGCTTCTTCTGTAGGAATTGAAGCAATTCTTTTACAACGTTCATCTGTTACGATCTTGATGCCTTAGTCAGTATTAGCACAGGCTTACCTAGGGCGCGGAGTCTAACGGCCTTCCGGTCTTCACCAAGAACCACCGCAAGGTAGTGTGGGCTTAGCTGCCGAAGAACCGCAGGTCGCGGCCCCCAGATTAGCCTACTGACGTAAGGGAGAAAGTTCTAAGTGATGGCAGGCAGACAAGAAAATAGACAATGCGGTGCAAGTACAGGCACTAACCGTGAATTCCAGGCGTAGTAGGTCTGGAACAGTAACCGGTAGATGCACGGAGGCAATGGGTGCGTGGCAGGATCCAGAGAATAGTCGGTAACACAGCCGGGTCGGTACACAGAAGGTATCAGGTATACGGTGCCAGAGGGAGATCCAGAGAATAGTCGATAACACAGCCGGGTCGGTACACAGAAGTTATCAGGTATACGGTTCCAGAGGGAGATCCAGAGAATAGTCGGTCACAGCCAGGAGTAGGAGGAATAGAGGGGTAAACAGGGAGCAGGATCACAGGAGTCAGGACACAGGAACTGTAGCCAGGAACAGGAAACACATTGCTCTGACACAGGCAGCGTGTCAGAGCAGGGAAGATATAGTAGTTTGAATTCCCCGCCCAGGAGTCACATGATCAGCAGCAGGGAGAAGCAGGAAGTGCGGCAGCGCTAACAGAAGCAGCGCTGAAGATATGGACACCGCTGTCAGCTCCCGCTGACAGCGCAGCGGAACGGGGACAAGGTAAGTTCCTAACAGTACCCCCCCCTTCAGGGGTGGCCTCCGGACAACCTATAAGGCTTTAGAGGGAACTTGGTATGGAATTTCTTCAACAAACTCGGAGCATGAAGGTCTCGTGCAGGAATCCAAGAACGCTCTTCAGGACCGTAACCTTTCCAGTCAACCAGGAACTGCAAGGAACCTCTGGAAATCCGAGAATCTAGAATCTCCTTCACCTCAAATTCCTGATCTGGTGCAGAAATAGCAGCAGGAGGTCTTCTTGAAGAGAAGAATTTGTTAACAACAAGTGGTTTGAGAAGGGAAATGTGGAAGACATTGGGAATCCTCAAGGTAGGGGGTAATTTTAATCTAAAGGCCACCGGATTAATGACCTCAATGATCTTGAAGGGACCGATAAATCGGGGAGCGAATTTCCTAGAAGGAACCAACAGGCGAAGATTCTTTGTAGACAACCACACTTTGTCACCAGGAGTGAGTAGTGGAGACGGTCTTCTTCTTTTGTCAAATGCTTTTTTACTGATGGCAGAGGTGTGAAGTAATTTGCGTTTGATAAGATCCCACCTAGACGAGAAGTCCGATAGAAGGGAATCCACTGCAGGAACCCCAGAAGCGGTTAACTCTTTGAAGGGTGGAACTTTAGGATGAAATCCCTGAAGAGCAAAAAAGGGAGAAATGGAGGTAGAGTCGTGTGAATTATTATTGTGGGCGAATTCTGCCCAAGGTAATAAATCAACCCAATCATCATGTTTAGCTGAAATGAAACATCTGAGGAATTTCTCCAATTCTTGATTCGTCCTTTCCGTGAGACCATTACTTTGCGGATGATATGCAGAAGAGAAATTTAACTTAATTCCACACAGACGAGAAAAGGCCCTCCAAAATCTTGCCACAAACTGAGTTCCTCGATCAGAAACGATAATCTCTGGACAGCCGTGTAGGCGGAAAATTTCTTTAATGAAGAGTTGAGCCAGAACAGGAGCAGAAGGGAGACCTTTTAATGCCACAAAATGAGCGGCTCGGGAAAGGCGATCGGTGACCACCCACACTACTGAGAACCCTCTGGAGGAGGGTAAATCTGTGATAAAATCCATGGAGAGATGACTCCAAGGTCGATCCGGAATTGGCAGAGGCTGCAGCAGACCGTATGGAGCTTGACGAGGAACTTTATTCTGAGCGCAAGTGGAACACGCCGTCACAAACTGTCGAACGTCCGAACGGATAGCCGGCCACCAATAACTACGGGAGATAAATTCCAAGGTCTTCTTTATACCGGCATGACCAGAAAAACGGGAGGCATGAGCCCATTTAAGGAGTTTAGTTTGGAGATGTGGAGGAACCAAAGTCTTCCCGTGAGGAATGATCACCCGAGTAGGGGTAGTAGCCAAAATACATTCTGGATCTAGAATAGACCTAACACTCTCTTCTTCGGTATCCATAGAATCAAAGGAACGAGAGAGGGCATCAGCCTTCTTGTTCTTGGACCCTGGTCTGAAGGTAATGATCATATTGAATCGTGAAAAAAAAAACGACCATCTGGCCTGACGGGGATTGAGGCAGGATGCAGTTTGTAGATAAAGCAGGTTCTTGTGATCCGTAAAAATAGTAACAGGAAATCTGGCTCCCTCCAAATGATGTCTCCAGGCCTCTAAGGCCAATTTGATAGCCAGTAGTTCTCTGTCTCCAATGCCGTAGTTTTTTTCGGTGGATGAGAATTTACGAGAAAAGAAGCCACAGGGAGAAAACTTTCCAGTAGAATTCTTCTGAGACAAAATAGCTCCTACTCCAGTGGAGGATGCGTCAACTTCGAGAAAAAAGGGGAAGGAAGAATCTGGCTGTTGAAGAATAGGTGCCGATATGAAGGCTTCTTTAAGATACTTGAAGGCCTCTACCGCCTCTGGTGGCCAGGTCTTAGCGTTGGCAGATTTCTTGGTCAGGGAAGTGATGGGTGCAATAACAGACGAAAACCCTTTGATAAAGTGGCGGTAATAATTAGAGAACCCAATAAAACGCTGGATGGCCTTAAGTCCAACCGGTTGGGGCCAATCAGAAATCGCCTTTAATTTCTCAGGGTCCATACGTAATCCGGAGCCAGAAACCACGTGACCAAGAAAAGGAAGATGCGTTTTTTCAAAGACACACTTGTCCACATTACAGTACAGATGATGCGACCGAAGGCGTTGAAGAATCAAGGAGACATGATGGCGATGAGTAATAATATCAGGTGAAAAAATAAGAATATCGTCAAGGTAGATGACAACAAATTGATACAGGAAATCCTGAAAGACTTCGTTAATAAAATTTTGAAAAACCGCAGGAGCGTTACAAAGTCCAAATGGCATGACAAGATACTCAAAATGCCCATCGTGCGTATTGAACGCCGTCTTCCATTCATCCCCTTGTTTAATACGGATAAGGTTGTAGGCCCCTTTCAAATCCAGTTTAGAAAAAATTGAAGCTCCCTTGATCCTATCAAAGAGTTCAGAGATTAATGGTAAGGGGTACCTATTCTTTTTCGTTATGGCGTTGAGGCCACGGTAGTCTATGCAAGGACGCAATCCGTCGTCCTTCTTTTTTACGAAAAAGAAACCTGCTCCTGCTGGTGACGAGGATTTCCGGATAAAACCCCTGTTTAAATTCTCCTTAATATATAGGGACATGGCCTCTGATTCGGGTAGAGATAATGGAAATACCCGTCCTCTAGGTGGTATCTTATCCGGCAACAATTCAATGGAGCAATCCCAAGGTCTATGAGGGGGTAACTTGGAAGCCTCCTTTTCAGAAAAGACATCAGAAAACAAATGATATTGAGGAGGAATACCGGAGGGTGTTGGGAGACAGCCCATAGCGGGTCTGTGAATCCTGGGAAGACATCGGGAATGACACTCTGAACCCCATGCAAGAACTTCCGGTTTCTGCCAATCTAAAATGGGGGAGTGAAGTCTGAGCCAAGGTAGGCCTAAGATCAACGGGTTGATAGCCTTTGGAATGACTAAGAAGGAGATTTCCTCAGTGTGCAAGGCTCCAATGCGTAGAGACATGTTAACAGTTCTGTTCTTAATGGATCCTCCAATGATACGACTGCCATCAATAGCTGTAATGGCAATAGGTGGATCTAAGGGTTGCCTAGGCAATGATAACCGCTCTACAATGTCAGCTCGTAAAAAGTTCCCCGCTGCACCGGAGTCAATAAGCGCTGGAAGAGACAATTGTTTATCAGTATATTGCAGAATAACTTGGATAGAAAAACTAGAATCCATAGGAGAGAGAATGTTCATACCTAACTTAGTCTCTCCGTCATCAGTTAGGTCCGATCGTTTCCCGGGCGCTTCCCACATTGACTCAGGACATGACCGGGTTCCCCGCAATAAAGGCATAAACGATTCTTGAACCGCCTCTCTCTTTCCTCCTGGGATAAACGTGCTCTTCCCAACTGCATAGGCTCTTCCTCCGGTGTAATAGGACTTTGGAAGCGAGGAGCCAAACGGAAAGTAGATCGACGGGAACTCTCTCTCTCCTGAGTGCGTTCACGGAAACGTATATCAATCTGGTTACAGAGAGAGATCAAAGCATCCAGGGTAGTGGGTAACTCTCGGGCTGCTAGCTCGTCCTTAATACGATCGGACAAGCCTTGCCAAAATGTGGCCACTAAAGCTTCATTGTTCCAACGAAGTTCGGCCGCCATAGTGCGAAATTGAAGGGCATACTGGCCCAGAGTAAGGGTACCCTGGCGCAGACGGAGGAGTCCAGAAGCTGCACTGGAGACTCGTCCGGGTTCATCAAAGATGCGTCTGAAGGTTTCCAAGAAAGTGGCACAATTATGGAGAATGGGGTCATCATGTTCCCAGAGAGGAGAAGCCCAGGCAAGCGCTTGACCAGACAATAAGGAAATAATATAGGCGACTTTAGTTTTCTGTGTGGGAAAGTTCCCGGGCAAAAGTTCGAATTGAATAGCACATTGGTTCAAGAAGCCTCGGCATTCCTTAGGATCCCCATTGAACTTGGGTGGGTTAGGTATGCGGAGTTGAGAGGTGGTGGGAGCAGATACAGCTGAACCGCTTGGAGCGGGGGCAGGCTGTGGGGCCGGAGCAAGTGGAGGATTAGGAGCTGCCACCTGAGCTGCTTGGAGCGTATCCAACCTGTTAGACAGAGTCTGCAGAATCTGTAATAACTGTTCTTGATTTTTCCCCTGTTCCTCAACCTGAGCCGCTAAGTTATCCAGTAGTACTCTCGCAGTGGGATTCCCTGTCGCTTCCATCAGTTAGATAATGGGTCAGAGCAAACTGTTACGATCTTGATGCCTTAGTCAGTATTAGCACAGGCTTACCTAGGGCGCGGAGTCTAACGGCCTTCCGGTCTTCACCAAGAACCACCGCAAGGTAGTGTGGGCTTAGCTGCCGAAGAACCGCAGGTCGCGGCCCCCAGATTAGCCTACTGACGTAAGGGAGAAAGTTCTAAGTGATGGCAGGCAGACAAGAAAATAGACAATGCGGTGCAAGTACAGGCACTAACCGTGAATTCCAGGCGTAGTAGGTCTGGAACAGTAACCGGTAGATGCACGGAGGCAATGGGTGCGTGGCAGGATCCAGAGAATAGTCGGTAACACAGCCGGGTCGGTACACAGAAGTTATCAGGTATACGGTGCCAGAGGGAGATCCAGAGAATAGTCGATAACACGGCCGGGTCGGTACACAGAAGTTATCAGGTATACGGTGCCAGAGGGAGATCCAGAGAATAGTCGGTCACAGCCAGGTAGGTACACAGGAGTAGGAGGAATAGAGGGGTAAACAGGGAGCAGGATCACAGGAGTCAGGACACAGGAACTGTAGCCAGGAACAGGAAACACATTGCTCTGACACAGGCAGCGTGTCAGAGCAGGGAAGATATAGTAGTTTGAATTCCCCGCCCAGGAGTCACATGATCAGCAGCAGGGAGAAGCAGGAAGTGCGGCAGCGCTAACAGAAGCAGCGCTGAAGATATGGACACCGCTGTCAGCTCCCGCTGACAGCGCAGCGGAACGGGGACAAGGTAAGTTCCTAACATCATCTTCTTGTAAACTTCAGCCTTGTGGGTTCTATTTATGGAAAATCCTTCCAGTGAAACAGAATTATACTATCTGTATGTTAGGAACCCCTCCAGCCGGCACAACACAACCCGGAATCTACTCTGCCAATCAGGTGTTCACTGGAGCCCCTGATGGTGGGGACAGACTGGGCCGCAGACTGACAGAGGGTCGTGAAGTGTGTACTGGCTGGGGAGAACCAGGTCCAGGCAGAGGTCAAGGGCCGGCAGCAGACAACAGTATCAGTAAGCAAGCTGAGGTCAGGGGTCACAGGCGGATAGCAAAAACGGTAAACAGGCCAGAGATCAGGGTCACAGGAAACACAAGCGAAGTCCAATTCAAAGCCAAGGGTCATACACGGGAAATCAGTAGCGGTATCAAAATACAGGAACAGGAACAAGCAGGTCAGCAGACTGGAGCACAGAAGCTATAACCGGCAATGAGGCAGCAGACCTCATTGTCTTAAATACAGACACAGACCAATCAGCAGTGGAACACACTCCTGCAGAGTAATTACAAGAATCCAGCAGGACCAATCAGGGTTGTCCCTGAGCTAAACAGTTGCAGGCTAATGCCTGTTAATCAGCCCCATAGACTGACTATTTATGCGCATGAGAAGCGAGCCGCGGCGGCTGTGAGTACCGCCGCGGCTCGTGACAGTACCCCCCCCTTGAGGAGGGGTCAAGGAACCCCGACACCCAGGTTTTCTTGGAAATTTCCTGAAGAACTCCTTTAGTTGTTTGGGAGCATGGAGTTGTCTCCGCGGAACCCAAGAGCGTTCTTCTAACCCGCGGTTCCTCCACTGTACCAGGAAGTGCACCTGCCCTTGCACTTTTTGAGAATCAAGGATTCTTTGAACCACGAACCTTTGTGGCCCGCTGGAACCTCTCCCAGGCACACTAGAAGACTGGGCTTGACCAGGGTATAGTACCGGCTTCAACAGTGAACAGTGAAACGTGTTGGGGATCCTCAACGAGCCCGGAATTTTCAACCTAAATGCGACGGATTCACCTGCTTGATGATGAGAAACGGCCCGATGAACTTAGGACCCAACTTCTTACAAGGCTGTTTGAGCCTGATATTTTTTGTAGACAGCCACACTTTCTGGCCAACCTTAAGGGAGCAGATGGTACGGTGTCGGTCCGAATTTTTTTTTTGCAACAAGTGAGGCTTGTCTCAATGATGAGTGTGCTTTCCTCCAGATAACTCTGAGATCCCTGGCAGTGGAGCGGATCTCCCGGATACCAACGGACTGAAGTGAATACAAGGAGTTAGATCTGGGGTGAAAACCGTAATTACAAAAAAACGGAGAAATTTTGGTAGATGAGTGACAGGAGTTGTTACAGGCAAATTCCGCCCAGGGCAACAAGGAGGACCAGTTATCATGGAATTCTGATGTGTAGCATCTTAAAAATTGCTCTAGGGTCTGGTTAACCCTTTCGGGTTTGCCCGTTAGACTGAGGGTGATATGCGGATGACAAGCTGACTTTAATTCCGAGAAGGGTTGTCACGGGCACTAGGAGTCTTTACCCAGTGATCACCAGGTGATGGACTTACCACAGCAATATAGGTGGTAATATGGTACTCTGGTAGCGGGGTGATCATGGAACAGGAGACAGCAGATGGTAGAGAATGCTCGTGGAAAGTCTATGACTAGCAGCACTGGTAATATATAGGTAATAGTACACGAGGAACTGAATGGACAAAGGAAACGTGAGGGTAGTCAGTGGTCTGCGGATAGCAAGTTGTACCACTGCTATAGTGAGGAGGAATGTCCAGAAATAACGAGGGGGTGATGAGAGTCAGCGGTCTGCATTTAGCAAATTGTACCGCTGTCTAGGTGAAGGAATGGAATCCAGGTGGAGGTATCCGGAGAGTCAGTGGTCTGCGTTAGCAAGTTGTACCACTGCTATGTGGAAGGATACTGGAAACAGGTGACTCAGGAAACAGGGAACAGTGGTCTGCCTCTAGCAAGTTGTACCACTGAAATATATATGTGAGGAGGAGCACGGGGAGATAAATGTAATGCAGAGTATACACGGACACACTGAACTTGATCCTACGATGATATGCACAAAGTATTAATAACTGAGCAGCACTGCACAAATATACAAAGTAACAGGAATGATCCAGACTACCAGGTAACACAGTCAAATGATGGCAATAGTCTCAGTGGATAGGCAACTTCAGAGAAGTATAACTCAGTCCAGCAAGGTATGCAATACACGAGCACAGTCAATGATAAGTACGCATACCGTGCTTCAGAAGAGCAGGCTGTCAGAAAGGAGTGCAGGGATACCTGAGCGGCAGGAGGCCGGCAGGATGCGAAGTCCCAGGGAAATGGAAGCGGAATCCAAGTAGGTGCAGCGCACAGGTAGGTAGACCAGCAACGATGGAAACAATACTCAGGAAGCAGTAGTATATAGGACTGGTTGCCTGGAGATCACTGAAGAGTAGAAGTGGTAAGGCAGAGAAGACAGCAGCGGAGCGTTGATCCAATGCAAACAGGCGAGTTGACACAGGCAGGAACACTGTAGAAGCACGGAGAGCGGATCAGCTGGCTGCAGACACGAGGAGTACTGGAGAGTAGCGATAAGCAGGACACTGCAGATACACGGAGGTAGCGGATAGGAATCAGCAGGTGCAGTCACGATGAAACACGAGAGAGTTGAGGTAAACTGAACCTGTTGAACACGGAGACAGCAGATAGGAATCAGCTGGTGCAGTCTCGATGAAACACGGGAGAGTTGAAGTGAGCTGGTAACTGTAGTGCACGGAGGCAGCGGATAGGAATCAGCTAGAGCAGTCACGATGAAACACGGGAGAGTTGAAGTGAGCTGATAACTGTAGTGCACGGAGGCAGTGAATAGGAATCAGCTGGAGTAGTCACGATGAAACACAGGAGAGTTGAAGTGAGCTGATAACTGTAGTGCACGGAGGCAGCGGATAGGAATCAGCTGGAGTAGTCACGATGAAACACAGGAGAGTTGAAGTGGTCTGGAAACCACAGGAGAGTTGAAGTGGTCTGGAAACCACAAGGGAGTTGAAGTGGTCTGGAAACCACAGGAATCAGCTGGGCTGAATACACGAGGAAACACAGGAACACCTTCAGAGGCTCATGGGGAATGAGACTCCAAGATCAGGCAACGAGGTATTGATCACAGGTGCTTTAAATAGGGAGTGTTGCCTGATCAGCCAATTAACTAAAAGGAACATGTACTGAAGGGTTGAAAGGGCTGCACATGCGCAGACCCTCAGGATGGTGGACGGCCACGGTTCCTAAACACACGAGAAGTAGCACTCACAGTCCGGTGAGTGACACCTAGGTGAACTTTCCCCTCATTCCCTAGGCATGCTCTTTTCCCGGCTTATTTGGGCAGGAACGGGAGAAATGGCCTCTTGTGCCACAATAAAGATATAGGCCTTGTAATCGTCTCCTGTCTCTTTCCTCAGGGGAAAGGCGATATGCTCCTAATTGCATCGGTTCCTCACCATCCGTGGAAACAGGAACGAAGGCGGATGGAGGTGATGATGTCTCCTTTTCAGTTTTCCGCTGTTTAAACCTCCTGTCAATTTTAATGGAGAGGTGCATCAGATCCTCCAGAGAGCTAGGAGATGGGTATTGCACCAAAGAATCTTTGATCTGTTCCGATAGGCCGAGACGGAACTGACTACGTAAGGCGGGGTCGTTCCATACACTATCAGGTGACCATCTACGGAATTCAGCGCAGTATTCTTCTGATGACTGCCGGCCTTGTTTCAAGGCCTGTAGATGAGTTTCCGCGGAGGCAACTCGATCCGGGTCATCATACAGTAGACCCAATGCCTCAAAGAAAGAGTCTACGGACTGCATGGCAGGACTGGTCTGTGGCAAAGAAAAGGCCCAGGACTGGGGGTCACCTTGTAGGAGGGAAATGATGATCCCGACTCTTTGATGCTCTGACCCGGAGGAACGGGGTCTC
The DNA here is from genome assembly GCF_038048845.1 of Mixophyes fleayi. Classification (NCBI taxonomy): domain Eukaryota; kingdom Metazoa; phylum Chordata; class Amphibia; order Anura; family Limnodynastidae; genus Mixophyes; species Mixophyes fleayi. The sequence continues at coordinate 263,545,117 of NC_134402.1, forward strand.
AACCGGAAATAGAGCTTGCAGCTTTCCCTGAAATTCCGAACAGAGATCTATTTCCAGAGAAGCGATCCGGCAAATTCATCTTAGGTTCACAGGAGGAACTTGGAGTGGGTTGAGAAGTTTTTGCGGCTTCTTCTTGAACAGACAGACGCTCAGCCAATCCCTGGATCATCTGATACAAGGACTCAACATGGGCTGCTAAGGCTTGTGCCGGAGACGGTGTGGATCCGCTTCCATCCATCGCAACCTCGTCTCAGTGTGGGCCGGTTATAATGTTAGGAACCCCTCCAGCCGACACAACACAACCAGGAATCTACTCTGCCAATCAGGTGTTCACTGGAGCCCCTGATGGTGGGGACAGACTGGGCCGCAGACTGACAGAGGGTCGTGAAGTGTGTATCGGCTGGGGAGAACCCAGGCAAGCGAAGTGAGGTCCAGGCAGAGGTCAAGGGCCGGCAGCAGACAACAGTATCAGTAAGCAAGCTGAGGTCAGGGGTCACAGGTGGATAGCAGAAACGGTAAACAGGCCAGAGATCAGGTTCACAGGTAACACAAGCGAAGTCCAATTCAAAGCCAAGGGTCATACACGAGAAATCAGTAGCGGTATCAAAATACAGGAACAGGAACAAGCAGTTCAGCAGACTGGAGCACAGAAGCTATAACCGGCAATGAGGCAGCAGACCTCATTGCCTTAAATACAGACACAACCAATCAGCAGTGGAACACAGTCCTGCAGAGTAATTACAAGAATCCAGCAGGACCAATAAGGGCTTGTCCCTGAACTACACAGTTGCAGGCTAATGCCTGTTAATCAGCCCCATAGACTGACTATTTATGCGCATGCGCCCGGCTACCAGCACCGCCGGGACGCAGCACTAGTGAACTAGCGTCTGGCCGTTGCCCTGGTGACGGCCGGACAGGATGAGGAAATGACGTCCTGGTCGTCAAGGTGACGGCCGTGACGCTGGGGCGCATGAGAAGTGAGCCGCAGCGGCTGTGAGTACCGCCGCGGCTCGTGACACTGTAATAAGGAATCTTCTATATCTACAGAATAATTACAAATGCACTATGTCTAAATCCTCAACTGGCCAGATAGTCTCAATTCTTCACTTGATTTAATCTTTGTATATTTTTTTTCCCAGGAAATAAAAATAAGCAAGCAGATGCTCTCCCACATTTTGAAATTTTGTATTCAGAAAATTGGTTTAAGATCCAGCCTATTGTGAAACCATAATCTCTTCAACTTGCTGCCTCATCTTTTTCATCTTCTCCACCTCCTGGCAAAGCCCTGGTGCCTCTTCAATCTTTGGAAGAGACTTAATATTTGGGACCTTACATCTCGCTTTCTTGATTATGCAGGAGTTGAGAATACTCTAGCGGGTAAATATAGCAACCAATTAGATTAGCTAGAGAGCCACAGGTTGGCCAAGCCTGAGCGAATGAGTTTGGTTTGGGGCAGAACTCCCTACCCAAGGGTACGTTTGAGGGCCACACATCATACAGATTATATAAAATAAGGAGTGAGGCCAATGCTTTGGTGTTCCTAGCAAAGGAGTAGAAGGAGCGAGAAGGGGCTGCAGGGGCTTTGACAATTGTAGGATCAAGTACCAGGTTGAAATTGCCACCAATAAGGCGATGACCTTTGGCAACCTATTCAATATGTCCAAAGGTCTAAAAAAAAATTAACTCAGTTTTTTATCATGTATGGGTGTTATTCCGCTGTACCAGCTCTTAAACTTCCACATTCTGAATTTCCTGCTGTAGACTGTTTATTCTGCAACTTTGGTCTTCTATCAAGAGAAACCTTATAAAGTCTTCCTGTTACAGCTCGATTCCTGATAAGAGACGATGACCTGAACCTTCTGTGCAAACTGAGAGTAAAGCATGGCTCTCCACCTGAAATATATACGCGTACAACTTTCTAGTATGAAATTTGCCCCAAGATACATTGGACCATTAAAAAGTCTTTTCCCAAATGGCTTGCAGATTGAAATTGTTGCTTGCAAGAAATTCACCGAAAATGTTTTCAAAAACATCCCCATTAGGGTTTGCATTTTCTTCCTGAGGTGCACCACACAGTGGACCTCTGAGGTTTTCTTGAGATGCCCGAAATTTTCTAAAGGGAAAGAACTGTCACACACCAGACTTAACCAGTGGGTTTCTGGAGACTGGTGTGCTATTATTTTCCTTTGGTGCTGCGCCTCCTGACCTCCTTCTGCCCAGTAGCATCCACTTCTAGCAACCAACTAGGACTTTCATGTTTATGCATTCGTGCATGCTGAACTTTTAATACATGTGGTCATATGATCGTCCAGGCCCTCTCCATGGTCCCTGGACATTTCTGCGCAGTATTGTTAGGGTCTAGACCTCCAAACCTCTAGAGCGTGTTTCTTTGTTGGTGCTTGTTACTAAATTAGTATTCTGGCTGATTACTGGATTCCCTTTGCTATACTGCCTCTTGGCTAATCTTATTCCTGTATTATCCTGATTCCTGTTTATTCTCCTGGATTTCCTGTACTATCTTGCTCCCTAGCTAATTGATATTGGGTCTTTCTGTACCATATTCCTTGCTTAATCAAGAATACACATATTTATTGATTTCAGTCTACCATTTCTTTGAATTTTGCAAACTACACTGTTCATACAAACTATGTCTAAGTCCATACCTCCTTGGGGGACTTTACCGGCATAACACTAGACTCCACACTCTGGGTGTGAGTAGCACTAATTTAGACTAGTTCAGGATCTCAATTTGTGTACTCTGGATAACACCTCAATGCAGTGCTAGCAAAATTAAGCAATGTTTTAGAACCCTAACATCCCACCGAGTCTAATCAAGCAAGACTCCTATGGAACTTTGCTCAATTTAATTCCATGTGATGTACTTAGAACCCTTCCTGTAAACATCAAAATCCATTATACTAATGCTATTGTACTTATAGAAATTCTGTCACAAAAAGTATGGTTTTGCATGTGTATATTATATATTGTGTATATTTAGTCACCTGTATCTCAAGATGATGATATCTAATATACATTGATGGTAGGCAAAACAAAACAATGTTGTTGATATTTTCTTAAGTTTATTCATATGATATGTTCAAAAGTATTTGTTCATAAAGATCCTTTAGCATGCTTCATTCTAGTGTCAACACTATGGGGTTCATTTAGAGGTGGATGCATTTTCGCTCTGAAAATATGTAGGGAAAGATGTATACAAAAAATATGTTGAGTTGGATGCATCTCATGATGCAGCTAGCTCAAAAACAGTAGTATTTGTGGCAGATGTCGATCAGGCGAAGTGTCGTATGCACAACAGAGAATACTGTCTTGACAGTATTATTAATAAATGTGAAAGTCATATTTTCCATATAAAATAAAATAAAATAGAAACACCCCCACATCTGTTGGTTGTCCCTTCAAAAATCAAATGGAAATCTTTCCTGAAATAGTTCAAATAGAAGTGTCAATTCAAGTAATGGTAAAAGGTTTATCTGATTATACATCTCATATATATATATATATATCTCTTGAAAATTTGGGCATGACATTTTTCTATCCATTTGATTCCATGGAGGAAAACAACTTCTAAAATTTTTTACCATCTGCTCCTGTTTTTGGCCATTATTTTCATTTCTCCCCAGGATTTGCTTATGCATAATGCATCCTCTTGATTGATCCTTTTCAAGGACTGATGCGAGTCCCTTGGGAGTTCTGTTTCAACGCTTTCTTTTCTATTGAACTGATCTTTTTTCTTTAACGTATGGCACAGCAATTTATATTTCCTGCTTTGAATTTCTAAAGACATAGGAAAAAGCTGTTTAAAAGAGAACAAATAAAATGCTGCCATTAGACAACTACTACCAATTACAGAAACTGACTAACTCAATATATATATGAGGTGTGACGAAAGTGTAGTTATGTATATATACAAATGTGTGTATGTGTGTGTATATGTATATGTGCATATATATATATATATATATATATATATTATACACACACACACTTGTTTTTATTGCATCGTGAGGACCCATGTCTGGAACATGTCATATAGGGACACTGTTGTAGCTGTTTGTCACCAGAGTTCCTACATGAGATTTACACTTGCATAAAGTACTGACACAGACTGCAAGATGGGGAAAGTTTCATGTATTTTGACTGTCTGAGGACATCCACATTCCCGCATACATAAATTAATAAATAATAACAATGGTGGGGAAAGTTTCATGTATTTTGACCATCGGAGGACATCCGGATGCTCGCTTACGCAGACACCTAGCCATGGAGGTTACAGCCCTGTTCAACCACTGCGCATCATTTCAACAAGTTTGATCCCTATTTAAAGCTGTTAAATGGTTCATTATGTTGAATTTCACCACCAACCTATTCCGATCTTTCAGTATGGATGGTTCAGTCATGAGGCATGCAACACAGTCACGCTTTCTGGGCACTTAGGACATCTCTGTAAACTTCATCAGGTGTTTCTCCACAGCCTAGACCTTCTCTATGTGCCAGGTTTTCCTCCGCACTTCTTTACAACCTGAAAGGAGTGGTCCATTACGGCTCTGCAAAATACAGAGAAGGCAGAGTTCTTTTGCCTAGCAAAACTGTAGGCTACACCTACCTGTGTAAGCCAAGGAAGTCTGCCAACTGATCAAGTTCTATGTCGTTAAGGTTGAGGACCTTCGAGAGAGTGGCAATGTGCTTTTGAAGCTTCGCGGAAGACAGCGTGTGGGGATGTTTGACCACACACTCTCGGGCAGTCATATGCAATTGGAGCCTCTGAAGTGTGACAAGGCAGCTGGTCTGGTAAACATGTAGACATTTGGGATATACACTCCACATTCTTCATGCTTCTCTGCGAGAAGTTCCATTGCAGCTTGCATGGATGGTGTCCGCAGGATGGGCAGTTTTCTTTAGTTTTCCTTTGATTTCAATGCAAGTGAAGTGCCAGCAGAGCTTCTGATCAACCTCGGAAAGCGCTAGGGCCACAACTTCATGGAGATCTGAAGTATCTCCTGAGGTGATGGTAGTCAGCAACATTTTGAAAACTTCCCCTTCCCTTCTTTGATTGAACAAGATCACCTTTTCAAGGGCGACTTTTGCAAGCAGTGCCCAGCTGTTAACCGTTGGCTTGGTGGATAGACCATTTCAGTGGGCTTTCTGCTTCTCATCGAGGTACAAGTGCATCTTTTTCACATCTTCCATGAAAGGTAAGAAATGAGGCATGTTCCACTTGGACTCCTTAAGAGTTTTCAAGGCAGCCGATGAGATCAATTCATTCCATCTCATCTCATATATCTTCCTGAAGTTTTGTGTGTTTTCAACTGCAGCAGTGCAGCCCTCCATCATGGCTCAGCCCTCGACAATGCTAGCTATCTTTTGCAGGCCATGCCCGACCTTGAGTGCCAGAGAGGGCGTCTTAAATGTACCAGTCTCCTCAATATACCCAGCTACCAGTTTCATAGCATTGACTACGTTCAGAAAGTTCGATGGGTTGGTAAATTCTTCCATCCTCTCCAAAGGGGTAGCTCTTCTGGCCTGTTGCAGTAGATTGTCCATTTCTCTAAGTTTCTGAAGGATGTACTAGTGCCTGCTAAAATCTGAACTGACCCAGTTGAAGACATGCTGCCCCATCTGCATAATGCATCATTCATTTTTGACTGCGAGTAAGACTTCATTCTAGGTCATGTCACTCAAGAGCTTCCAAAAGCCACCACCGATATCAGGTGGAACAGGCTGAGCAAAGGCGCACAGTGACTGGATGCTGTTTTTACCAGGTGTGAGCTTATTGCCCCTACGGTTTAGTTTACGTCTCTTCATGTGTCGCCACAGGTATTTTTACATGCAAACAAGCCTTGGCAGGCAGCGCAGAGCATGAAGCCTTCGGTATCTATCTCTTTGCATGGGACCAGAGCGCCATGGCCTGTTCTCATTGTCTCAGTGTTGTGTGCAAAGTTGCCCCTATTGCGAAGATGTGCCAATTGCATGCACCTTTCTTTCGAGCGCTTGGGGAAAGTCATGGCCCAGGCTACTTCAGTCTCATTTTGGTGAACATTATTCATGTGTTGGGCTATTCTTGAGAGGGTTTTCTCACAGTACAGACAGTACTGCTTTATGTTATACAGCCTATAACGATTACTTTTTCTGGATAGTGTTTGGACAGACAACGCGTCGTCCCTCCGACCCTCTGTGTTAAAAACACAGCTTCAAGAAGGATGAAAATGGTCGTACATAGAACTCATCTCTGGGTACCTGCACTTTTCTCCACTGGTGGGCAATGGGGCATCATCGCTGGTGTCTGAACTTTTCTCCTTCGAAGTGTGAGGGGCATCCTCATCTCCACTGTACTCCGGGCTGTAGTCTGAGTGGGTTCTAACATGCTCCACTATCCCCACTTTAGCTTCAGCAGCAGACAGCAGATTTTTATGCTGAGCAAGGCCACTTGCATTGATTAGCCTTGTGAAGCTTTGTAGGTACCTAAATTTTTATCCCCACTACAACTCATGTCCCCACAGTGTTGGTGTGTAAACAGGTCAATGTCCCTACAAGCATATGAATGCAAATACACACACACACACACCGGTCAGTCACAAGATTAGAACTATCTGGCTAATATTGGTTAGGCCCTCCCTCGTGTTGCCAAAATAGCTCTGACCTGTCCAGGCATAGACTCTGATGGTGTCCTGTGGTATCTGACTAATGCTAAGACATTAGCAGCAGATCCTTTGAGTCCTCCTGTAATTTGCGAGGTGGGGCCTTCATGGCTCAGACTTGTTTTTATAACACATCCCACAGACGCTCGATCAGATAGAGATGTAGGGAATTTGGAGGCTAAGTTAACATGTAAAACTTTTTTCACATGCCCAGCATGGGCACTCCGACCGGTCTGTGGATGCGCAGCCCCATACGCAGCTAACTGCCATGCAGTGTGTGCTCTGACACCTTTCTTTCATAGCCACCATTAACTTTTTCAGCCATTTTTGCTACAGCAGCCCTTCTGTGGGATTGGACCAGATGGACTAGCATTTTTTCCCCATGTGCTTCAATGAGCCTTAGGCACCATGACCCTTGTTCCACTTTTGGTAGGTAATAACCACTGCATACTAGGAACACCCCACAAGACCTTGTGTTTTAGAGATGCTCTCATCCAGTTGTCTAGCCATCCCAATTTGGCCCTTGTCCAATCTTTATGTTTTCCAAACACATCAAGTTCAAGAATTGACTATTTACTTGCTGCCTAATATATCCAGATGCCAGATGCCATTGTAACAAGATGGTCAATGTAATTCACTTGACTTGACAATGGTTTTATGTATGTATACAAGTATGTATACATATATATACACTATATGGAAAAAAGTATTTCGCCACACCTGTTAATTTTTTAATTGAAGTGCTTCAATCAGACCCGTTGCCAGAGGTGTATAAAATCAAGCACCTAGCCATGCAGTCTCCATTTGCAAATATTTGTGGTGCAAAATGGGTTGTTCTGAAGAGCTTAGTGACTTCAAGCCTGGTACTGTGATAGAATGCGATCTTTGCAATATGACGGTTCGTGAAATTTCATCCCTGCTACATAGTCCACGGTGAACTGTAAGTTATATTATTAGAAAGTTGAAGCGTTTAGGAACAACACTAACTCAGCCACGAAGCAAAGCACCACGTAAAATCATAGAGCGGGGTCAACTACTGTTAAAACGCATGGTGCATAAAAGTCGCCAATGCTCTGCTGAGAGTTCTGAACCTCCACTGGCATTAATGTAAGCACAAAAACTGTGCAGAGAGTGCTTAATTGAATGGGTTTTCATAGCTGAGCAGCTGCATGCAAGCCTCACATCCCCAAGACCAATGCCAATGCCTCACCAAACACCTTTTGGATGAACTGGAACAGAGCTTCCAACATCAGTGCCTGACTTTATAAATGCTATACAGAATAAATGGGCACAAATTTCCACAGAAACACTCCAACATCTTGTGGAAAGCCTTCCAAGAAGAGTGGAAGCTGTTATCGCTGCAAATGGGGGACCAACTCCATATTAAGGTATATGTATTTGAATACAATGTCTTTACAGGCCCTGTTGACATAATGGTTGACTGTCCGAATACCTTTGTCCATAAATTATTATGTTTGGTTTATGTTTATTCTGCTAATGTTCATAAGGAGCAATAACTAAGATGATGTTGGCATGAAAGTTTCAGGGAAAGATATTATCAACTGGCTGCAACTATGGGTCACAAAGTCTATGGTGTTATCACTGTGATGATCACTGTTGAAGTGAATAAGGAAGGGAGAGGATGTGAGAGAACAGACTCTATTGTTACATGTCAGTAAACTTCTCCAAACTAGAAGTGTAGTGAAAGGTGGGCATTGGGCACTCATGATATAGGTCAAACCCACCTAGATGCTGCCTTCCATCTTTTACCAGCAATAAATGGGGTGTTACCCCATGTGTTTCTTTAGTCTCCAGCGGGAAATCTGTTTTTTTTCTTTACTTTCTCTTTACTGTAACAAATGTTCATAAGTCATGTGTGTCATGCATTGGTTATTACTTTGTATGTCTAAATTTAATCTGGTCTCAAAGGAGAGCTTCTGATAGTCAGGAAGGCATAAAAGCTACAGATCCAGCCTGTTGTCCCACTCTTTACCCTTGTTTATCCTAAAGGTCCCACTTCTAGATTAAGCAGAGGCAAACTAAAGCTGGGATCTCCTGGGAAGGCAGGGTGGGCACATAGCCCTTAGGACATGCCCTAGAGATAAGGCCATCCAAATAGGGGTCCTCTCCTGGAAACCCTGAACTTAGCAAACTGGTTGAGGTAGGGGAAACCTCCACCAGTTTCAAAGCATGTATGGGTGCACTTACAAAAAATAATTTGAGTTCACAATGTTTCCAGGTTCTAAATAAGCCTTAATGAGTAATAATGCTTAATATTCAATTTTTTATGTGCGTATCCTCTTATTTTCAGTTAATAAAATAACATTTTAGCTCCAAAGTATGCTATACAAATGTCAACCGAAGTATAAAGACAACAATTATTTTTGTGTTTTAATAAATGGCTTGTTATATAATTCTTTTTCTAAAAACTCACTTATACCCCATTCACACTGCCTAAAAAAACAGGGTTTTTGCCGGGGCGAGCTCCTACGACCCTGGTCGATGCTCAGTGTGAAAGGGGGTCAGTGCAAAATCCCAGGTCTGATTACCCGGGACTTTTAGAGGGTTATTCCGTGTCAGTCCAGGATCGTCTGCAGTGTAAACGGTGCGACCCGGATTTTTCTACCTGGGTCTTACATAAAGAAGCTGATTGGGGGATTAGGGATGCTGGAGTATGACATCATTTCAATGCTGCAGACAAGAGAGAAAGGAGCAACCATGACACACTGGCTAAATGACGAGGTGCGAGAGCTGTTGGCCGTTAGAGGAGAGGAGGAGATAAAGAAACAGATCACAGGCACTGTTAAAGGTGCAGCAGTGTACTATAACATACCAAAAATACTAACACAGCACGGGATAAAGCGCAGCCAGCAACAGGTGGCAAATAAATAAGTCACTTCACAAGCAATACTCTAAAGTGCATGACCACAAACGGAGAAAGAGTGGTACTGCCCGCATGGAATGGCACTTTTATGATCAATGTAACGTAGTGTTTGGCAACTCTGCCATGGAAAATCCCATTGCATTGTCATCATCCAGCTGCCGTTATGCTCAAAGTCCCACAGCTGAAAGCAATAATTCAAACGTGCCTTCACTGATGATTAGCGATGATTCGCTGGAAAAACATGTTGATTTGGAGTATTCAAATGTGACAGAAGAAACCATTAATATGTCTGCAGAGGAATTGACTCACAATTTTTGCCAGCGGCACAACCTTCACCAGATACCCAAATGTTGCAAGAGACCCAACCGTTGTCAGTGGCACAGCCTTCAACATCATCACAGAACCCAACATTACGTTCAAACAGTAAGTTTGTTAATGTTAACATTTTTAAACTAAATGAAATAAATATATGTAAGTTTAACATTACTAAACTAAAAACTAAACAAAACTCCAAAACTAAACGTAAAATCATATTAAAACATAAACACGTTTTCTTGCAGAGTTAAGCTACTGTGTAGGAGGGAAGAGGCCTCAAGCTCATATCAGCTTCCAACAATGCTATTTAATTTTGCAGCAATATTCATTCATCCTCGGTGTCCCTAATGTATTTCCTTTCTTTTTCCCATTTGTAGTTTACAATGTTCCTAAAAGAAGAAGAAGCTGAATAAGATGGAACAAGCAACAAAAGCCATGACCACAGTAATGGTAGAACAGCTCAAGGAAATGGATATGACTATGGCTGCCAAAGAAGATGCATGTCTCCAACGCTTCATGGACAATGAGCGCGCGTTGCAGGACTCTTTTATAACGCAAATAATGGGTATGCAGGAGAGGATTCTGAGGGAGAACTATGAATTCATGATGGCTCACCTAGATTGCCTTATGCCACGAATTCAAAACATGCACAACCTCAACCACAACCTCCATACCACATTGAGGGCCCTTACCCTTTAGATAGCAGAGGGTAACAAATATTTCTCCGTAACTCAGGTACGCCACTAATTACCCCACATCATCCTCCAGAAATGGCTCCCCATAACCCTGAGTACCCGGCTACTCCACAAAACCCTGATTACCCACATTACCGTCCGTTAAAGGCAATGACAGCATGTACAGTACAGTTATAATATTTGCTTTATTTTAAGACAACAATATTTAAAATGTTTTCTATATGTAAAATGTTTATAATGTAAGCACTTGAAAAAGTTTAATTTTGGACTACTGTATTGGCACATGTGTATCCAAACTGTATGGGGGGAATTCAATTCCCCCCGAATTAGCACTGCGTTAAAGCTGTTACTGTTATTACGGTAATTTTAACCCGGCTTTCTGCTCACAGCTCCCTGAACTGCGAGCAAAAAGCCGGATTATTGAAAGCCGGATATATTGAATTTCTATTGGTACATATGACGTAACATGTACCCTTTAAAAAGTATTGTTTACACTTTGAATAAAAATATTTTGTTCAGGTAACCCTTTGTCAGCTCTACTCGCTTAATGGCGGTTATGGTGGTACGAATTAGTTTTGCAGAGGTATTTGTACGTTCTCCCTCACAAGTAGTAGAATCCACAGACAGCACATATAGTTCAGAGTCCTGTACGTTCCACTCTGGTAGAAACTGCTATTTTTGTATTTTGCAAATATTGTGTAAAATACAGCAAGCAGCAACTACATGGGGCACAAGTTTGGTATCAATGTCATTGCGCTTCAATAGACACCACCAACTTCCTTTCAATGATCCCAAGGCATTTTCTACCACTATCGGAGCAGAGCTGAGGGTATAGGTGAATCAAATTTGTTGCGCAGAAAGTTGATGTTGCTGGGTGAAGCCCTTCATCAACCATCACTGCAAAGGGATAAGCTGCATCACCGATGATGTGTCCTGGAATTTCCACCCCATTCATGGTCTTGGATTTCTGCCTCACTATTTTTCAGCCAATCAAAGCTCCTCTTGGGACGACTTTATTTCCAGGGCAGACCTGTGTTGAGTATGAACGGGGTCGACCAGGGAAATTCCTGGGTCCAAGGTGCAGTGTGAACGGGGTCTCTGAGATTGGATGCAAAAACCCAACTTAAAAAACCTGGGAAATTACAGGGGCGGCAGTGTGAAATGTGAAAGTGGTATAAGAGTAGGCAGATGTAAAAGATACCTGAAGTCAGGGCATGGAGCACTGGTTTTTAAATAACTGTCCAAGGCTTGCAACTTTCTGATAATAATTGTTAGGGATTGATTACACAGGGTTAACTCAGTTGAATTATTGTACATCCACAAGGAAAGGGCAGGGGATTGGGTTGATGAAAAACTGACATGACAGGAAGTGCTTTTATTAGAAGCCTAAAAGCAAGCACTGCTTACGAGAAATCTGTGTGTGGCCATCTTTCCGCTTTACAATAGAAAAAAAATATAAACAAAAACAAACACCCATAACATAAATCGAAAAACAGATACAAAGTAAACAAAGGTCTCACATTTAAATAGGCTGATATGTGAAGAATGAAGGGAGAAGGGACCCAGGCTGTGTACTGCTCCCTGCTTTTGCCTCTTTACGACTGACTGCGACATTATTGTGATGTCATTAGGTCACATCCACAAAGCAATCAGTGGAGAGGAGTCTGGAGGATGTGGGAGGAGCCTACCAAAGTCAATTGTAGAAGAAGCTGAGAGCAGCCCCAAGATAAGTTAAGGGGAGTGGAGTTTGTGGAGAGTGGTGGTGTGTAGGTAACTAGAGAGGGGACAACACATTAGTGAGTTCACATAAGATGTTAATCCATGTAATACAGTAGTAAGAATAGTAGCAATATCTGTGTGTGTCTGTCTGTGTGTGTGGTAGGGAATTTAAATTGTAAGCCCCAATGGTGCAGAGACCGATGTGAGTGAGTTCTCTGTACAGCGCTGCGGAATTATTGGTGCTTTATAAATAAATGATGATGATGATGATGATGAATATAGTTACACATGGAGAAATGATCTTTAAGCTGTTTTATGCTATAATAAACTCCTCATTTATCAGACAATATAATGATCAATTGAGCAACTTACATTTCTTTCTTATTGTTTGTTTGAGAGGCATGTTGGTATCAGTAGCTGATGGGGAGTGCTGCTGCTGTATTTTTGGGGTACCTCTTAGTAAGTTAGCTCTCTATTTAAAAACACATATGTATGGCCCAATATAGAGACTCTCACTGTAAAGAGGACCACTCTATTAGCAGAAGCGCCGTGAAGTGGCGGGTGGCTTTCCATACATTTGCAAATGTGTGCAACTGAGATTTCTACATTTTTATGTACAAGTAGAAATAGCAGCTCCTTTGCTGGCTATAGCAGTGTGCTGGGGGATTTTTCTCTTTATTTGTTCCTTTCAGGATAGCCCCACCCTTTCATTCACCTGCTATACACCTATAAACTGATTGAGCAAATTCCATTTCTGTATTATTTTGTTATATAAGTCTGTAAGAAGCAGTCTGAATAACCTTTGCAGCTAATTTTTTCCGGTATGTGAGAAGCTGATTTTAGTTTATAGCAATACTGTTCTCATTTATGTAAATAAATACATGTACTGAAACCACATATGTATACACACACATATTCATGTTCCTTATAAATGTCCTGGCTAAAAGGATTGTCTTACCATTTATTTTCCTTACATAATATATAATAAAACGTTGCATACCAAAATGCAAGATCTTATAGAAGTCTTTACTATGCAGAGGGATATATTAATGTATAGAGGGAACATGTTAAATTGATAGGATTAAGGCACCAAACGATTTGTGCCTGCAGGCTTCAGAGGAATAACGTTGGCCCTGTACTATATAATTATCAAATATTCAATTTCTGGATTTAGTCTATGATTTCTGTAAATGTGGTTAAAAAAAATAAAAATGTACATTAGCTACTGAATGGTTTATATAATTCTTTATTTCGCATTTCCATTACATTTACTTTATTATGTACAATAGGCCAAGCCCACTTTTTAATCTGGTTCTCCAAATATTTATGGTGTAAACTTGGTGTACTGTGTTTTCAGTGGAGAGAACCAAGGGTTGGTGGGGGGCTTGGTGGAGAAAACTGATGTGGATAAGGGATGGGGGTTTATGTAATATACAGAGAAGAAGTTAGGTGTGGGAGAAGGAGGCCTATTTACGTAATGTGGATTGGGATGAGTGGGCTATTCATTTAATGGTGAGGGGAATGGCTAGTCATTTATTAGTGGTGTAACATATTAATTTATTGGTAGGTCAATTTAAATGATGTATGGGTTACTTAATTTTATTAGAAGGGTCATGGTAGTACATATTAATATTAATTAATATTAAAGTGGGAGTGATGTCACTATTTATTCAATTCTGGGGCTAATAATTGAATCAGGGGCTGAGTTTGGGAAGAAGGAGGGCTATTTTTTAAATTTCATGGCTGTTTGGTGGAAATGTGTATATTTATTAAATGTGAATACTGTTAATTTAATGGGAGGGCAGGTTAGAGGGAAATAGGTCTATCATCATCATTTATTTATTGATATAGCGCCACTAATTCCGAAGGGTTGTACAGAGAACTCACTTACATCAGTCCCTGCCCCAATGGAGCTTACAGTCTAAATTTCCTAACACACATACACACAGACAGAGAGAGAGAGAGACTAGGGTCAATTTTGATAGCAGCCAATTAACCTACTAGTATGTTGTTTTTTTTGTGGGAGGAAACCGGAGCACTCAAAACATGTTATGTTTTTTATAGAGCTCAATCCATAGGCCATCCAGGCCTGAAGCTTTGTCATTCAGAAAGAAGGTGACTGCAAAGTCTATCTCCTCTAATGTAATTGGAGCATTAAGAAAATCTATTTTATCACAATACAAAACACACCATCCAATTAGCCTCTCTACATCTAACATCAAGAAATATGGGGAAAATTCGGATCAATTATTTTTAGTGCAGTTGTTGGCAAGCATAAAGGGGTGTATGTGCCTGCTCCGCTGTGCCTTTCTCCTATGGTCTAGAGTAGAAGAGAGTGCAGTAGAACCCTTCCAGCTGTGAGTCTGTCTGTGAATGGTTAGGGGTGGTGTGGAGCATTCTGAATCAGAAAACCTCAATACTTTGAGCAGTGAGCTCTCAAAGTTCTCACTTGAGCTGAAGGAATTCGAGCATCTGAATGGATTTGGAAACTGTAGAGACTATTTAGTCTTTGGTGGAAAAGGCATCAGCATATTTAGTATAATGATCACTGATGACTTAGACACTGCTGATATTCCTTTCATAATGCTGAATAGTTTAGGCACACAAGTACTAGAGTCCACTGCTGGGGATATTTACCAGGGTTACTGACTGGATAGGAAGAGTTTTCCTCAGAATATATATCCCATCAATATGATCATATTCTCTTCTCTGTCCTCCCTCCTCTTTGCCTACTTTACTTTCAGTCACTGCAAGAGGAAGCACAGATGTAGGGTTCATGTGTCACATTGTGCTTCCACTGCAATAAATAATTGAAAACATAGGTGGCTTCTGGCTTCGTACACAGAAGTACTGAGGTCGGTAGATAGGCAAGTGGATTTCAACAGGAAGAGGTACTTGTAAAATTGACCTAAGAGGGCATTAGGGTTTGGAATACTCCTGTATTTAGCACACCGTAGTAAGCCAAGTATGTCAGGTGATCCAGGAATGATCAACTCTTTAAGAATAACAGCTTACAACCAGGAGAAAGTTCAGGTGCAAAGGCCAACGGTCATAGATCCTGTACATATGTTTGTGTGCAATTAAACTGCCGTGTTCTTTTTTTATTCATAGCTGATAAAGGTTATGTGCCCACAGGTATAGGGATGGGAGAACCTCTTTAATTAGATTGCCATTGTGATATCACAAGGTTGCAACCTGCCCTAAAATGCACATCCACATGGAAATCTGTATAAGCATATTTATACACACTCATGCATGCACCAGTCAAGTGCATTCCTGGACATGCACAACCAAGACTCACTGAAAGCTGAGGGTGGAGTAGTTAATTTTTTTAGACCATAGCTAGAGGGTGTATTTTGGCACTGCCATGGTAGCGATTGGTATACCCAGCCTTGGAATGTCGGATCACTGGAAGATTTGTGGATGTGGTAAATTTAAGCATCTCAAACTGTGGGTAAGACTTGAGGTATTAACTTGGTAAAAACTTTGATAGTGCTTACAATAAAGATTGACTTGCAGATTATTAAATCACCACAGATTCCTGTCATAGCATAGCACTCAGAAGACTGTCTTTACATTGTAATTGATACAGGTGCCAATATGTTATGTAATAAATCATACCATTTGGAACTTGTAAACCTAATACAGTTTTAAAATGCCCTTATTGTCATGATTTCATACAAAAAAAAATCTTGTTTTAATGACAATAATTTGTCTTACCTATGATATTGTTTTTATTTATTTAACATATTGCATGTAAAATAGTTAAAAGCAATATAGATAATACTTTCAATATTGTAAATATAAAATATAGAGATATTAGTGGGATGACTAGTGGGTGAAATATTAGCATTTTTCTTTGTGTCAAGCATGTGAATTGAGGCTACTGAGGTTTTGAACATACTTACATGACAAGTCTGTATCAGTACTTCATTCAATACACAAGTTTTAGCATTTGAATATTTACCTAAATGAAGGGCGAGAAAGCTTTTAAATTCCTAACTGAAAAGTCAAATACAATTGACAACAGATTGAAAAAATTAACGATGTCCATCATCTAAAGGAGCAAAAAATTATTTTGTTTCTAAAATAATATGTTCAGTGATTTAAATCATTATCTATCTACTTATGAAACTCCTGGCAACCAATTGATGTCCTGGGATTGTTTATATAATGAAGACACATTGGTACTCACTGCAGGGTTGTCCTTGTAACTCGTAGAAGATAACTCTATAAAACACATTAAAGATGTTGACTTCAAAGTTTTTTTACATTCAAAAGTAAGTGTAGAGATGTTTGAATAAAGTTTATCAGTGCTAAATGACATTTTGTCTTTCAGGTATTTAAGGATTTGCATATTATTTACAAAGCTTCATATACAATATTGCTCATTCATAGATGTGTCCAAGGATTCCTCCTGGCTCTGACCTTGAAGGAATTCAAAATACAAATTCTTCCTAGGCTTTGGTATGATGGAAACATCTCTTAGGTTTCATATATAAGCACATAACAAAAAAAGTTCAGACCATATTTGGTGGGGAAACTCAAGTCAAAGCTTTTGAAAATATACAGATTTCCCATCTGAACTTGGCATATGTACAGCTCCCTAACATCTCTTGTGTGTAACCAGATGGGAGTCTACTACAGAAAATGTTGATTGTAATATACATGTTATAGAGCTCTACATCTAATTGCTGCTTCCTTTACTTGATTACATTTGGATCCTTTCACTTGATCCCAGATGATTTTATTAAAGCAATTAGAAAGAGAATAATCCTTAAAAATAAGGTTTATCTTTGATGTAATGTGCCCTACTTTTTCATAATGTTAAAATTAATTATCTGTATTGCAGGCAATATACCAAGCAGCAATAAAAATGAAGAAGTAAAATGTTTTTTGCTATTTTGTTCAACTTTGGATCTTCTGTTCTTGTTCAAATATTTTTTTTGGTCCAGATAGATACTCACAGAAACTCACATAGAGCCATGTTTAGAGTTGGCCATAAGTCAATTTGTGGCACATAAAAACACAGGTTGTGTAAAATTTGTTGCACTGCTCATGTGTACAACTTTGTCCCGTATTTTGAGTTGAGCACAGGGGAGGGCTGGCAAATTTTAGCCCGTGGGGGCAAGACTTGACTCAGCAGTCTATTTTAGTGGGAAAAAAAATGCAAGTGGCCCAGTGACCCAGCCCAAGATAGCCTACTATGGTACTGGCCTGGGGGGCAGATGCCCCCCTGCCCCCCATCCCAGCCTACCCCTGGTTGAGCATATGTTATACCTGCACATATGCTCTACTCAAAATCAGGGGCGTTCCTGTGTAAGTTCAGTACAGTAAGGGCGTGAATATGCAGAGTCATCTAGGACCCTTAGAGACCCATCCAATTTAAAATTGCACATAGATGCACCTTTTAGGAAGATTTTCTGAGGGTGTCCAATAGGTGGGCGTTTCCCAGTTTAGAATGATGATGTATAATCATGGCTGCATGCTTTATCAGAATTTATCTATACACTAGATTTAAAGTTGCATGTATCTTAAGATATGTGCAACTAAATATACACGCAAAAGTTGGATTTTTATGTTTAAATCTAATTCAGGCTCATAGAGTGCTTTTATAGCTATGAAGAGAGTGAACAAGGAATTATTTTTTAAGGAATCATCACATAGGTGCAACCTTACCTTATCCCTAAAGAATAATACATATCCCCTTCCTCAGCCCCACCCACAATTCTGTGGCCTGGGGCAAAGGGCCCCATGTAGAGTTGGACACATGTCCATTTGTGTAGCGTAAAATACGTATATGACTCCATATGATTATAGAGGGGGTTTGGGGGAGGCAAGGGGCGTGGAAGCATAGGCCAAGTACAGTAAGAGTGTTTTGAAGTAAGTACGACTGATGTAGACCTGGATGCAGACGCAGATACGCCTGTCAGGAAACGTATCTGTTGCGGGTGCTCTACCATTGGTGTAAGATACCAACTGATAACGATGACGATTAGCTGAGATGCGCCTGACTCAGCATACTATATAGAATGTGTCTTTTCTTCGGACGCGATTTAGTCCTACATTTTAATCAGAAATTGTGTACCTGTGTGCACATATGACTGTAAATACTATCATAATCATAGCTCAAAAAACGCTGATATTGCATTTTTACCACATTTTTACTTTTTGTTTATCAAGCATATTTTCTAAACTATTGCTAAAAAAAAATTCAATGTGAGGAGATATGAATATTTCTCAACTGATGGGATTCGAATATCCCCTTACCTGCTGGGTTCTTGTAAATCAGTATAAACAATGGATAGATTTATTTACATTTTATCTAGGGCAACTCAAGAAAATGATTAGCTGTGTGTATTCTGCTGTACTGGAGAAAGAAAATAGAGTACTGAGGAAAATGAATTGCAGTATGATTGCATCAATTCTGGACACATCTAGTGTAGATTGTATATTTTACTAGTACAGTGGAGCCTTTATTATCCATGCTAATGACAGGAAGCGTGAAACTGGATAATTGAAAAGCATTGCTAATTGAGTTACATGGTATTTGATAAGATCATAAAAACACTGCATTATCATAAAATGGGGGAGAAACTGCACATTTTAGCCTACTGTGCATTGTTAAGTGACAACACTTTTTATCAAGCAAAAGTAATTTAGGTTCCCTTGTAAGATTAAATTGATTTCAAATGCACCATTTACAGATTAACTCTTATTTTAGGTTATAACAATAATCATTTATAAAGTAAATATTTATAGAATTTGCTGGCTGTATTAATAGCCTAATTTATAGCTATGTCAAAAACAGTATAAAAATGAATGAGATATAAACCTTCATTTCTGAGCAAAAGCAGATTGAGAAATATAAAAATAAGGAAGCACGTAAAAGAGGAAATATTGTTAATTAACAAGAGAGGAACACTGAAGATGAGATCAGAAAGAGCTGGAAGAGAGGTATGCTGCAAAACCACCACTGCATTATAAAACATCTTCCTAACTGAAACACCAGAAAACTATACTGTAATAAAGTCTAATTGGCAATGTATATTTTGAAATTTAATTCAAGGAAGGTTTAGAAGGCGATTTGAAAATCTCACACTCCTTTATTGCCTAAATTTTATCAGCCCACACATCACTGTAAATAAAAAAAAAAAAATTGTCACTGGGAAGGTGCAATGCCATTGTTATATGCTAGCGTGTATTGTGTGCAGGTAAAAAAATTGTTGTCTGTGCCGCCATTTACCATAGAGAGAGCTTGTAAAATACTTACACAGAGCATGTATCATTGAGTAAGAATATATGTTTCACAGCCATCATTTATACAGTGTTAAGCCCACCTGGGACACCCTCTCACCGGGAAGCTGCAAACGCACGTCCCTCCGTGTTTTTAAACATCTATATTTAGGTATCTACAAACATATATGTGGGGCTGAACATCCAGCCTGGTCAATTCCATTCAGACCATTGACTAACCAGGGGAAGAAGTTAGCTCCACTCCAGGGGGTAAATGTATCAAGGTGTCATTTTGCAAATCCAGATTTTTTTCGGGAGAGTTGAAATTTGATGTATGAAGCTGAGATTTCATGTAATATCGCCAGAGGTATGTTTCTGCCAAAATCGATTTTTTCAAAATCGATAGAGATCAAAGTCCCGACTGTTTGCCACTCTAGCTATACAAGTCTCAAATGTATGAAGCTGCGATTAAGCAAACTGTCCTGAGTTTGCTGTAAAAATCACTAGATGCAACACACTGCATCCTAGCAGCGTGTTTATTAAACACATCACTGTTACACTGCTCTGCCTATACAGCGAGAGGTCCGGCAGCTGTTCAATGTAAAAATAGATAAAAGTTTAAAAAGTAGAAAAAAAAAAAAAGCATTGGGTCCCCCCGTCCAGCCACTATTGACCCTAGTGCTGCCAGCCTACTGCTGGTTATGTGAAAATCAGGGGAAAAATTTGCGTATGATCCCCCCGATTTTCACATAACCAGCACTAGGCAAACCAGCAGGGGTGGGGACTGGGACATACCCCTCACAACTCTTCCACAGGCTGCAACTTACACAAAGTGAACTAGCGCGGTCCCTTTTCAATACTATCGAACCAGCAGGGGTGGTTGGCACTATAGCAGGGGGACACTCGACAGGTGTCCCCCTGCCATAATGACAAACCGACCCCAGGCTGTTCAGCGCTGGCCTGGATTCCCTAAGGAGTGGGGTCCACCAAAAAAACGAGCGGGCCCCCCATTTAGGGACAACCAGCCCAGTGCTGAAAAGCACTAGGGCTCCTCCTACACCCCTGGGCGGTGGGTGTAGGGTAATAATGGCGAAAATTATTGTAAAAAAATAAACAGACACCATTTTGTTTTGTGGAACTACAAGTCCCTGCCAGCCCGGGCTGCCATAAACAGTGTGGGCATGCTGATACTAGTATAAGTACAAGCACCAGCATACCCATGGCAGCCAGGGCATGCTGGCACTTGGAGAACCATAAGTGCCAACATGCCCTGACACCCAGGGATGGCTGAGAACTGTAGTTCCACAAAACAAAATGTTAAAAAAAACCATCATTCCCTGTTTTAAACCACCAAATTTTCATAAAAATAATAAAACCCCAATAAAAACAATACACATCCTCATTCATACCACATAAATATATTAAAAATAATAAAACCCCAAAATACTCACCAATCAGATTTCTTCTTCTTTCATCATCAGCTTTTAATCCAAAAATGCTTGAAAACCATGTCCAAATAAATTTGTAATTCCAAAGTCCAGGCTTGAACCATGTCATAACTAAATTTGTAATTCCAATAGTCCAAGCTTGAACCATGTCCCAAATAAATTGTATTCATAAAAGTCCAGCTTGAAATGTCCCAAATAATTTGTAATTACAAATGTCCAGCTTAAATAG
The DNA here is from genome assembly GCF_038048845.1 of Mixophyes fleayi. Lineage (NCBI taxonomy): Eukaryota > Metazoa > Chordata > Amphibia > Anura > Limnodynastidae > Mixophyes > Mixophyes fleayi. Next base: position 263,566,299 of record NC_134402.1, read on the forward strand.
TCCAAAATAATTTGTAATTCCAAACTCCCTGTTTGTGAATATCTTCTGTTCTTCTAGTCCAAAAAGGCCCCCTTTTTACTTGCAGTTTTCTTTTCTTCAGCCCAGGAGGGGCATATATCCCTACCTTCCTGTATATGACTCCTGGCTTGTCTTACCCTGCTTCTGGATATCCCTTGTGCTATGGGACTCCTGTGTATTTGATCTGGCTCATCCATTCTGACTTAGCTTCTTTGATTTCCCTTTTGTACTGTGCTCCTGCTAGCATATTAGACCTGGCTTTTCTTACTGACTAAGCCTCTTCTTTTCCCCTCAGCTTCAACTCCTCAATTCCTCCTCAACAACGATGAAACAGACTGCTGACTCCTTTGTGACACAAACACAGCTCTCTACCAACAGGACATCAAGACAGTACTCCCATGTCAACAGACAGCTTTCATTGCTTCTAGAATTTCTAGGTGGAGAATATTGTGCTGATAGAGCACACACTTAACTACTCTCGCTACAGTCAAGCACATTCTTCTTTTCAAGGTGATTATGTAAAATTTCAATAAAGAGATATGGAAGGTATATTGCCGATGTGAAGTGAAGGTGGTAATTTCAACTTGAATGCCACTGGGTTGATCACCTGAAGAATTCTGAAGGGTTCAATGTGCTTGGGCACAAATTTCACACATGGAACTTTTTGTTTCCCTTTTTTAGTGTGTGTTTCTTGTTAAAAAACAGCTTGTAGCTTTTGGAGGATTTCTTGAGGTTTTTTATTACATTAGAGCAAACAGTAGAGAAATCCTGACACAAAGAGATGACTGCAGGAATTTCCGTAGGAAGTAAGGAAGAATATTTTGGAACCAATGGATGAAGTCCATACACAGTGAAGAAAGGAGTAGAAGAAGAGGACTCATGAAGAATTTTGTAGATAAGGAGACAGTGGGAGACAATTGACCCAAATTGTGCAGGGCAATGGGTACTTTACTGCCCTCTGGCTGTGGTTAATGAAAACTGCAGGTTTGAAAAAGTGAAGATGTTGCCTATAGTAACCAATCAGATTCTAGCTGTCATTTTGTAGAGTATACTAAAAAAAATGATAACTAGAATCTGATTGGTTGCTATAGGCACTTTTTCAAACTTGCAGCTTGATAAATTTACACCCAGGATGCTAACTCTTGGGTCCAGCAGCCAAAAAGATGTAGCAGAAGCAATCACAATTGAGCATAGCGAGTAGATTATTATTATTCATTTTTATTTATAGGGCGCCACTAGGTGTCCGTAGTGCCGTACAGGGACAAACAAGTACAATAAAAGGTGGGACGGCACGGTACAGTAAACAGTAAGCACAGTAACTCAGTAAGCTCAAAGCACAGCTAGAGAGAGGGGGAGAGGAAGACCAACAAGCGCTGGAGCCCAAGAGGAAGGGCGTAGATGAACAGATATTGAAACAGCAATGACTGTTGAGCTCTGAGAGTCCAACAGCTGAACAGTGATGGTAACAGCAATGAAAGCCCATTCAGGAAATGCAGGAAATATCACCAATGGATAACTTTGAGATGTCTCCTGCATCTCTGATGAAGAGGAGACTATTGTCTGATCGATCTGGTCTTTCACTGCTGTGGTGAGCAGCTGTAATTGCTCTTATTCTCATGATCCATCAATTTAATGCAGGGTATTATCTTCCTTTATTGAAATTTTGTTTTCCAACAACACTTCATTTATGTGGCTAAATCATTTTTCTCCTGAGCAACAATCTTCATTTTCTGAGTTCAGGAAGCAATTCTCTGACAGCACTAACTGACGTTTGCATTTACTTATGATTCTTCCACAAATGACAAAGTGCAATTTAGATCAGTGTGAACTTGGTACTCTCTATCTTCATTCAGAGCTTCCAATCTGTTTAATCTTTGTGTGCCATGACACAAGACAACTTAGATATATAGGTTGATAGCTGAATATGGAAATAGGTAAATCCATCCAGTATCAATTGAGAGAGAAATTGTAAGTGCTGATATCTATATTATTTTACATTCATTGTGATCTGACAATTTGTTATTCAAACTTAACAGAGGACTGTAATTAAACTGAAAAAGTAATAGTGAAATAATACATTTTAAAAGTTGTTGTTATTTATTATCAAGTTGAAAGTCAAACTTAGGCTCAGGATAGTACCCTGTCAAGTACCTGGCCACACACAGCTTAGCTGGCTTTAGCATTTTATGTAGGTGGCTGCAGGGCTGTAAAACAATGGGCCTGATGGAGCTTAATTTTTTTTGTTATTATTATTTTTTTTATTTAATTTTTTTATTTATTTTTTGTGTAACACCCAGTGGGGGGAAACGGGGCAGTGTAGGGGGAAGAGGGGTTGGGACAATGAGCGGTGATGAGTGGTAATATGGACCGCTCATTTTTGAATTCCCTGGTTGCCACAGGGTGGTCATGGCGTAGGAGCTGCACCTATGGAGGCTTTCCTGTGACTCATGCTTTACCAACTGATTGTGTTTACCCGCTGTAACACCTCCCATCAGTGCATATTTTGCAGTTGTACCTAAAACTGAGAAGGCTTTAGTGTGTAAAGTGCACAGTGACAGATCACCTTGTAATTACAATGGATGGAACTCGCTGCACCATTTGAAAGCACTAACCCAGGATAATAGGTGCCTTCTCATGTGCAAAATATTTTTTTTATTAAATGCATGAATCATGTCAGAGCGGTTTTAAAAGCAGCAAAATGTACTTACAAATAACATACTACTAACCCACAGTTTAAGGGGGAAAATGAAAGTTATACAGTAAGAGGGCACTTATTATAAGCTCAAGGGACTTACTAGTCAGGGGGATCAAAAATGCAGAAAATACTCATTTAAAAAATATTTTTCAGGCAGATTTCTGACTTCTGTAAATGTGGAAATTATGTGAATAATTTGTATATATTAAGAATACTTGATCATACCTTACATGCTTAAATAAAGAAAAATGGGACAAAATTGGCCATACACACAATCACCTAAAATCATACTTGCCAACTTTCCCGGAATGTCCGGGAGGCTCCCGAAATTCGGGTCAGTCTCACAGACCCCCGGGAGAACTGGCAAGTCTCCCACATCCCGCAATTGCAGGCTAAAATAAAATGATGTGATTTGCGGCGAATTGAGGGGACGTGTTTAGTCGCGCTCCACCTCCCGCTTTCTAGACACGCCCCTCTCCTGGATACAACTTGCCAAAAGTAGACAAGTATGCTAAAAATACACACACATCCTATAAAATAAACTCAGGACTCCTGCAACACTGTTTTGGCTTCAGAAAACAATGAAACACGGATTGATGGATTAAGCAGGGTGGAATGGCTTGGAAAAATTGAACCTGACATGGGCAGATTGGGGTGGGAATATTTTAGCCAAGAGACAGAGAGAGGGGGCACAAGAGAGAGACAGAGAGAGGGGGCACAAGAGAGAGACAGACCGCAGCCAATAAATATAGACACTGACTGAGATGAAGACAGATAACAGGTCAGAATTTTTTCTGTATGGAGAAATATGTTTTATTGCCTTGAACATACCTATCACGAATTTGGTGGGATCGGGCTTCCATGAAAGAGGGTGGAGTTTCAACTAAAAGTGCTGTTTCTAGGCAAGGTTTGGGTGGATCAGATGGGGCTTATTTTGTCCATATTTTGAATGTCAAAATGTTGGAAGGTATGTCTTGGATACAACTAAAACTGCTCTGTGGATTTCACAGCATCCAATGCATACAATCATTATGTCCCACATAATGATTGTCCCACAGGTGGGAATGTTGAGGGAAGTGAGATATCTAATGTACAGACTAGCACTTTACAATGCTAGTCAGCCCTCTGGGGGTGTGGCAATGCCCCTGTCGTGACATGGCCATGCCTCTCACGCTGCCAGGGACAAACATGTTGGGTGGTCTGAACTTGCTATAACCCATAGGACCAATTAGAGATTTAGATTTCATTTTTAAAGCTAGTATCTATCTGGTTGACACAGGGCAGTCCCTTTGTTGGAGAGCAACAGGCAGTCGATCGTGAGGCTTCCTGTTACTGAGTGGAGTGAAGACTGAATCTACAGAGACTCTCAGAGAGTGTGACTAATGCTGTACCAACTTCCACCCAGTCCCAGATGGAGGTCAGCAGCTCTCAACACAACAAATAGGAACACATTTTTTTTAATAGGGGATATGTGACAACAGGTGATATATGACAACAGGGATAGGTGACAACAAGGATATGTGACAACAGGTGATAAGTGATATGCGACAACAGGGGGTATGTGAAAACAGGCCCAACAGGGGATATGTGACATGGATATTTGGCAAAGGGATCAGTTGCTTTTCTTACAACAAAATTCCCCACTTTTCCCCTGGTGCCACAGACAGTTAACTGTGTTTTACTATTTGTATTTTGAAGTCTGCTCAGATGTATGAACACTTGAAAAAGGAATAGTTATATATAACTATTTGGCCATTTTGAGGTATGAAAATGACCAACAATCCAGCCGATAATCACATTCTCATACATTAACTGTACAGTTTGTTTGTATCAATACATATTATTTTTTGCCTACTGTATTCTGTGGTGGTCACAATTGTGCTCAGTATTGTGTGGTGGTCACAAGGGTGTTGTGTATTGTGTGGCAGTCACAAGGGTGCTCTGTATTGTGTGCCGGTCAAAAGGTGCTGTGTATTGTGTGTTGGTAACAAGGGTGCTGTGTATTGTGTGGCGATCACAAGGGTGTGTTCTTCTGCTGCTGTAGCACATCCACTTCAAGGTTGGATGTGCTGTGCATTCAGAGACGCTCTTCTGCATACCACCCAAAGATAATTAAGTTACTGTCACCTTCCTGTCAGCTGGAACCAAGCTGGCCATTCTCTTCTGACGTCTCACATTATCAAGGCATTTCCACCCACAGAACTACTGCTCGCTGAATGTTTTTGGTTTTGAGCACCATTCTCTATAAACTCTAGAGACTATTGTGTGTAAAAATCCCAGGAGATCAGCAGTTTCTGAGGTATTTAAGCAACCCATCCGGCATCAACAATCCTTCCAGAGTAAAATCACTTATATCACATTTCCTCTACATTCTGGTGTTTGGTCTGAACAACAATTGTAATTTTTGACCATGCATGCTTTTATGCATTGAGTTTCTGCCACATGATTTGCTGATTATATATTTGCATTAACTAGCAGGTATTGAGGTATACCTAATAAAGTGGACAGTGAATGATTAGGACCAATATAGATACATGCCAAAGACATTGTATTTATATATACTTATATATAGATTCAAGATTTATTTATTTTTATTTATTAATCAACCATTGTTTGTATTTTTGACTTCAATGGTCAATATAACATTTACTTCTCAACTGTCCCAATTCCATCAGGATAGTTCTGATTAGAGGGGATTATCCTTATCAGCCAGGAGCTTGTCCAGACATGAAGGACAGCTTGGACATATATATTCACTGTTCTTTTTACATACATGTATTAAAGTAATTTTATCATTTTCCAATAAGCATTGTCTAAGCGATTTGTGTTTCCAAAGCACAAAATGATTTATTTAGCAGATGCAAAAGTTTTAGCAATTCAATACATAATTATAATACAGTACAGTCGATACCAAAAGATATATACATACCGCTGCGATCGCTTGCGCTAGCTGCGCTCCACTGGTACCAGCTTACAGTACTTCACTCCAGAATACTGTGGTCAGAGTATGACTGAAGCCAGTGCCATCAAAGCTATATTATATACACTCAGTGTTACAGAGAAAACAATGCAGATGACGTGGCTTGTTTCTATAGGTCCAGGCTTCAGGAGGGTCCAGTGTAAACAGGTCATAGGCTTGTTCAAACAACCCCCTCCGAGGGTGAGGGTCAACATTCCAGATGATTCTCCTGCCCAGAAACCAGTTTAAGCTAATCTTTTCACAATACACAGGCAGTAACAGTTTGAACATTTATTTCCTAACATCGCTAACTAGAGTATGCAATGTGCGAGCTCTTCAGCTAATGAACTGGACAACTGCTGATGAATAGAGGATTAAAATGATACTAAACATGACATGTTTCCTGTAACCTGAACCTTAAATATCACTAAAGTGTACATCTAACCTTATAATATATGTATAACTATAAACTAAATACCATCTGCTCATAAATCACTGGGGAATGGAACCATTATAATATGAAATATATAAATAACTAAATGTTAGAGTGTGAGTGTGTGCGTGCGTAACACGTGGCATACTGATCGCAATCGCACGGTAAAACATTATTAACCAATATACTTTCGTTCATCCAATTATATGACTTCGACACATGCTGTGTGAACCAGTTAGAGTCCCACTCCGTATATAATGGAAAATGGGAGGGAGGTGTAGGTGGTTGGAGGGATGTGCAAGCTATGCCCTCCATGGTGCTGGCCATGCCCACGTACAACTGGCATTACCCACACATAACTTGCCACACTGGTCACACTGGTGGAAGTGGAGGTGTATATGGTGGTATGCCATACCGCCACTTCGTCTACTGCCTTCATTGTAAAACTTACATTTTCCATACTGGCACTTTTACATTTCCACATCGACTACTGGTTAAAATTATAATATAGTTAGAGTTATTCAGGAGGTGAACATTTGGCCTGGAAACAGTACAAAAATAACACAAAATCCAGCAGTTTTCTTTGAATTCCTATTACCTTCCATTTTATGCACCTAACATCTGTACTGCCGAACACTCCCTATTGAGCTATTTACAATTCATGCTTCCTAAAACTGCTTATTCACAATGTTCCTAACTGTATTTTGATGCTCCTTATGACCTCACATTTGACCCACCATTACTCATCACTTTTCCGTGGTTCACATTATCTGTTATTCACCATGATTTACTAAAAACCTTTGCACTAGTGAAAATTATACACTACCACTTCCTCGTGTCACTTCTGCACATCTTCCTATTTATAACTGCCCTTTCCACTGCCATGGTGACGTCTGATTTAGCTACCCCTATGCATTCGCTTTAGTGCTCCAGTACTGCCAAGGGGCAGTGGAGAACAGACTTCAATGACGACTTCACTACAAAGTTATCCTGTCTTATCATTTCTACTACAGCGCCCTCTCCCTTGCCAAGCAAACCTTCTTTAAGAGTTTAATTTCCACAAAGTCAAGAGGTAAAGAGAGGGTAAGGAAAAGTAGATTTTGGTCAGAGAGTGGGAAGACAGAATTGAAAAAGAAGGAGATGTCACAGAGATGGGAGAACACAAGGTCCAGGGAGTGACCATCATGGTGGGTGGCAGAATTTGTCCAATGGGAGAGGTCATAGGAGGAAGTGATAGTTAGGAGTTTAGAGGTAGTGGGAGTTATACATGAGTCGTTTGGGATGTTAAAATCCCCAATAATAATAGTGTGAATATCAGAAGAGAGGAAATGGGAAAGCCAAGCAGCAATGTTATCAAGAAATTGGGAGGAATGACCTTGAGACAATATAGGACAGCAACACAAAGGTGGAGAGGGGAGAAGAGGCTGAAAGAGTGAGCATCAAAAAAGGAGAAGGAGAGTGAGGGATCAGGGGGATATCACTGAAGCTGTAGCTAGGAGACAGTAGGACACCTATAACACCTCCTTGGCAGTCCCCAGGACAGGCAGTGTGGGGGAAAGAGATCTTCCATTCCAGAGTTCACAGGACTGAGGAAGGTGAGTAAGAGAAAGGATGGGAATAAGGTTGGTGAGATTGAATGTTTGGGGGGCCAAGGTGTGGTGGAGGTGACAGCAGATTACAGGGATAGGTTTGGGCCTCTAGTATGTGTGGGGAGCCATATGGGGACATGGGTGGAAGTGTTGAATGGAGAGTAATAAGGTACAGGTAATCCTCTATGTTTAATCAGCAGGCTGATTAAACAGAGGGGATGTTCAAGTGAAATAAACTGACAGATAAAACAAACTTTCTTAAGGTGAGAAGGAAATAAATTCAGAGTTCAAAATAGAGTTTGTGAGATGTGAAGCTTGCAGCCAGGGAGAGATGGAAACAGCAGGAGCAAAATATGGAGTTGCAGGTGAATGCTGAATATTGTCCTCGTGTAGCTGTGTTTCCTTGTAGAATGTTCCCCTCCAGTTGTCCTTTTGTTCATCTTGTGTAATTCTTACCTTGCTATACAAAATGGTGTGTACACTTGTAACAAACACACATGGGCTGACACAGCCTCTGTCTGTTCAATAAGTGAATCAACCCCCACTGATAGCACATTACAAAGACACAAAATATTAAGCAAAATATTAACTAAATAAGCACGTCAGGTCTGTAGGATTATAACCTTCTGCAGCAGTGCTATTGGGTAGCATGTTCTCCTATAAACTCATCCTCATTGGGATAAACTGTTGCCAATTCTTTTTCAAATTATCTAAAACACTACTGATCAAACAAGCTGTAATTCATTTTGAGGAATATTATTTTTTCTTTAAATTGCTATGTAGTGTCCTCCTCCTCTTCTATTGCCAGCTGCACTAAACACTTTCAGAGAATACACTGGAGGGTGATCAGATAAACCATAGTCATTCTGTCCAAGTTTCCTCACAATGTTTAAAGGGATGTTAACGTCTTTATTCTAATTAAAATAATCTTGCACAGTTCAAGCAAGAGAGAGTATTTGAGTATGAGATGTCATAGATGCATCAAGATATTTGGGCATCTCTTTTAAGTCTGTCCAGACGTCATAATACTTGACAAGTGAGTGCTGTGCCTACTCATCATCAGTGTGATTCTTATTAAATTAGTTTTTGTTCCAGGCAAAAGCAGTACCATTTCCAGAAGAAGCTGAAGGAGCTGTAATTTCATGTGCCACTTGAGCTGACAACTTCCTTACATTTTTTTTTATATCTGTGTCTTTTGCAATGATATTAAATGTGCCTTTAACCTATGATCAAGCATGGTTGCCAAAATGTAGTGATCAGATTTCAATATACAAAAAAACTTGATTCACAAGGTCAATATACTTAAAACAATAATAATATATACACTATGTAAAGTACTAAAATACACAGAACATATTGTGGTCACGTAGTCTTTCTGCTTCTCTTTTGCAGAAGTTTAATGAGTGTATGGGTTTACTCTAGCTTGAAAAGTCAGAACTTGCTTTCTATGTTACTATTTCAAAAGTTTTAAGCAGGTTGCATAGAAAAGGGTTATCCAGTGTGCTAGATTAAGGTAATGTGTCCCTCCTCTGCTTCAAGCTCAAGGATCGCTGCGTAGGCCTTGATTCTTTTTTGCTGTGCCTCAAGTAGCTGATCCATATAGAGGGTTGAATTCTACCTTGTTGCTGCCTCCTGCTTTAGTTGATGGCATGGCAGACTATATTTTTGTTGTAGTTGACGCAGTGTTCTGCCTTAATGTAAAAAATGGGTAGAAACTCTATTGGCCGCAGTCATCAACTCCTGCATGGACCTCTTGTATTTGAGAAACTTCTGGACCACCAAACTTATTATGTGTGCAAAGCATGACATATTTTGATAAGCAGCATAACCTGGATGCATATAATCATACCTTTTCTATACCTTGTCTTACCGTACTTACCTTAACAAACTAAAATAACGACACAGTGACTTGAATAAGTGGCAAGATTAGGTCACAGTATATTAATTATATGAAAATTGGTTGCGGAGATAGTGCCTTTCTGGACAGCAAACGACTGATAACTAGAAACCAAGTGTGGAAATGGCCAACTGGCCTTAACATCCACTTAACAAACCAGGTCTAAACCCTAACTGCTTGGCCGGCGCTAAATCTGGTGGCAGATGACCACTCCTCCTCTCGACTCACAATGACCTGCTTCTAAGCCGTCAAGGGATCCCTCACACAAAAAGAATCAAGAGTCACTTTACCTCTCTCTCTCTCTCTCTCTCTCTCTCTCTATATATATATGATATCTATATATATGATATCTGATAATGAAAAAGGTATTAATAATCACACAGTAAAATAAAAAGTTCTCTTTGTAAATTTTTTTTACTCATGAAATACATGTGCTTAATGTCTACTGAACATGAGGTGGGATTTTACAGTGGTTCAGAAAAACAAGTAAGTTTGATTTACTCAGAGCTTGATTTGGACGTGGCTGTTTGCATGCTCCTACACTACGGCAAAACTCCCCTTTCCCACCCTGTAGGCTAAAGTAAGTGTCTTTTGCACTAAAAAGACAGAGTGGACAGGTCTGTGTTCACTGACATGTATCCCGGTTCTGGGCATGTGGAGAGTACAATGCACTCAAAATTAGCAGATACATGCCTTGATGAAACAGGCTCTCAGTGTCCAGTGCGAAATGGTGTTTTGCATCGCTTTTGCATCGCTTTCAGATACAAAGAGTGTGGCCAGTTTTGGATCTCGACTCCATATCTAAAAGTTAGATGTTTCAGATGTACTAGAATCCAAAATGCCCGAGACCGAACCCACCCGAACTTTGGGTGTCCGAGTACCCACCCGCTCGGAATCCAAATCGAGGCCGTTGTCGGATCTCGGGGCTCGGTTCTCGCGATACTTGAAGATTATAAATACACGCCTCCACAGCAATCCATCGCCATTTGACAGAGGGAGAGAGCAGGGTGTAGTCACAGGCTGATTAGAGCAGAGACAGAGAATACAATATTCTGATTCCAATTGTGCTAACAAAAATCGCTAGAGAAGAGAGGAGGATAGAGGGGTTTTTTTTTCTTCAATATTTGGCAAAGTGCTTTTTGGGTGTCCCCCATTTTGCCTAAATATTTCTGGCTGTCAAAATTACTATCTGTCAGCAGTATCTACCAAATAATTTTTAGCACTCCCCAGTGCTTTTGGGGTGTCCCCCATAATTGTGCATAAATATTTCTGGCTGTCAAAATTACTATCTGTCAGCAGTATCTACCAAATAATTTTTTAGCACTCCCCAGTGCTTTTGGGGTGTCCCCCATAATTGTGCATAAATATTTCTGGCTGTCAAAATTACTATCTGTCAGCAGTATCTACCAAATAATTTTTAGCACTCCCCAGTGCTTTTGGGGTGTCCCCCATAATTGTGCATAAATATTTCTGGCTGTCAAAAGTCATATTTGTCAGCAGTGTCTAAAACAATTTGTAGCACTACAAGTGCGTTGGGCTCATAATGGATTCTAAGCAGTCCACATATGAGCAAAATGAGCAACCAGGTTCTGTCACCAGTCCTGATTGTAGTGTTCCCAGTACGTCATCTGGGAAAGGCGATGTCAATCTACACAGTCTTTTGAAATCAGTCAAAAAAACACACACCAAATTTTTTTTTACCGTGTTGAAGCGAAAAAGAAGTGTAACTGAGGAAAAGTTAAGTGCCGATAAAAAAAAAATTGCCAACATGCCATTCTACACATGCAGTGGCAAATAGAGAATGAGGCCTTCACCTTTGTCTATTAGTGGCAGATCAAAAAATGTTACCGAGCCTACAAGTGGTGCACAAGTACTGTTACGCTTGAAAGCCGAGCTGCAAGAAAACAGTAAGGCATTAGAGGATAATGTATGCACTGAATCAGAAATTACACCAATCCCTGTGGAGAGTCCATCCACCAGTGGTATGTCTAATCGTGAGCATTCTGCTAGTGACAGTGTACCCATAAAGAAGGTTCCTTTCAGCAGTTCTGCTGATGTGTGCCTTAACAGCCTGAGTGTAGTCGGTGATACACCAATTGAGGATGCCACTTTTGAATTAGAAGAAGATGAGGGGGAGATTTGTGTAGGCGACGAGGGCACTAATGATGATGTTGATGATTATGATGCAGACAGATACCAAATTGCCTTCCTCAATTTCTATTATATTCTAGACTCTATAACGGCTGAATAGTTTACTATTTTACTCCTAGTGGAGAGGGGGGTCTGATGCAGACAGATACCAAACTACCGTGGTCCATTTATTTTTACTTTCTAATTCCACAGTCTATGCAGGCTGCTTTTTTTCTATTCAACTACAAGTGGAGGGTGTAATATACACCCAAAGGCTGCATTGCCAATAGGCAAAGATGAAGAGGAAGACAACCAGGTTTGTGTGGAGAATTAAGGACGGCCTACCAGGGATTAAACTGTTTTCTTCCTAATTTATTAGCTTTAGAATTACATTACTTATCCAAGAAACAGGTGGAGCACTAAATTAGGTTATTTTATGCACAAAAACATTGATTTTTAAACAAAATTGCAAAACAAAACCAAACAAAACCAAAACCAAAACCAAAACACGCAAGGGCGGTTTTGCAAAACCAAAACACGAAGGTAATCCAGATGCAAAACCAAAAACAAAACCAAAACACGGGGGTCAGTGACCATCTCTAGTTGCAACCATTACTAACTAACTTTACTATATGGGGGACTAAATCACCAATACCTAAGGGGGACAGAAGTTCTACCCTGTCAATAATACTCTGTTAAACCAATCATAGATTATTTTATTACTAAGTAGCTTAGTGAGACAGAGAATCTGCCACTATTATAGACAGATAGACAGATGATTGCCAAACAGGTGATCGATCGGTGATACTTCATTGAATTAATTAAGGGGGACCGGAGCTTTACTCTGTTACGTATGCTCTGTTCAGTCAATCTTATATTATCTCAATATTAAGTAGCTCAGTGTGATAGAGAACCTGCACTTATTATAGACAGGTGATCGCATACATTTCAGAGCTATGGTAGTACCAATTCCGTTCTACACACTCCTCTAGGTGAATTTGAGTCTAAACCAGCAGTGACAATAAGATATTAGCTACTTTTCTCATGCTTTTTGTATCAACATTTTCCCTTTTTGAGCTAATATACCCTCAGGACTATTTTGCTATGGATTATTTAGGTGGTTTATACAATCTTATATATGCGGATATGTGGATTGCTGCGTGAGGACCTTAATAATCTTATTATAAGAGCTTATATATCAATGTTTATGTAATTGAATATACCAAATAACAAACACAGCGTGGCTTGGCGGTTTATCTGCCATTTAACGGCAAATCCTCCAACTACCATCAGTGCACAGGATCTTGCTTCCTTTTTCAAGGACAAAATTGATAAGATCAGACTTGAAATGATATCATCTCCCTTGACAAGAAATCAGCTCAATTTCTTTGTAGCACCCTCTGACACTCTCTCTTCATTTGATCCCACAAATGAAGAGGAAGTTTCTACTCTCTTCTCATCTCCCTACTCTACCTCCTGTCCTCTTGATCCCATTCCCTCACAAATTGGAATGTCCCTGTCTCCTGTGCTCATTCCCCCTCTAACTAAAATCTGTAATCTATCTCTTTCTACTGGTATTTTTCCATCACTATTCAAGCATGCAGTGATTACTCCCATTTTAAAAAAACAAAATTGTGACCCTAACTCTCTCGTAAATTACAGCCCCATCTCCCAGCTCCCATGCCTCTCCAAGCTCCTCGAGAGAATTGCCTACACTCGCCTCACACACTTTCTTACAGCAAACAACCTAATAGATACTCTTCAGTCAGGCTTTCACTTTCAACACTCCACAGAGACTGCGCTGACCAAGGTTGTCAAAGACTTGATCACAGCAAAAAATAATAATCATTACTCTCTTCTAATTCTCCTGGATCTCTCTGCTGCATTTGACACTGTTGACCACTCTCTCCTCATACAAATGCTACAATCCCTAGGTCTTCAAGGCACTGTCCTATCCTGGTTCTCATCCTACCTATCTAATTGCTCTTTCAGTGTTAATTTCTCTGGATCCACCTCTGCTCCACTTCCTTTATCAGTTGGATTACTGCAAGGCTCAGTCCTAGGTCCTCTGCTATTCTCTATCTACACCACTTCTCTTGGAAAACTATAAAGCTCCTTTTAAAGAAATAAGCTCCTTTGGATTTCAGTACCATCTCTATGCGGATGATACACAAATCTATCTATCCTCTCCTGATCTTTCACCATCTATGTTGTCTCGCGTTACTGACTGTCTCTCTGCCATTTCATCTTGGATGTCTTCTCGCCAACTCAAACTCAATCTTTCAAAAACTGAATTAATAATATTCCCACCCAAGAACAGAAGCTTCCTGCCTGACATTTTGTCACGGGCACTAGGAGTCTTTACCCAGGTATCACCAGATGATGGACTTACCAGAGCAGTATAGTTGGTAATATGGTACTCTGGTAGCGGGGTGACCACGGAACAGGAGGCAGCAGATGGTAAGAGAATGCTTGAGAAAAGTCTATGACTAGCAGCACTGGTAATAGGTAGATAACTGTACACAAGGAACTAGATGGACAAGGAAACGTGAGGGTAGTCAGTGGTCTGCGGATAGCAAGTTGTACCACTGCTATAGTGAGGAAGAATGTCCAGGAGTAACGAGGAGGTGGTGAGAGTCAGCGGTCTGCGTATAGCAAGTTGTACCGCTGTCTAGGTGAAGGAATGGAATCCAGGTGAAGGTATCAGGGGAGTCAGTGGTCTGCGTTAGCAAGTTGTACCACTGCTATGTGAGAGGATACTTGAAACTGGTGTCACAGGGAACAGGAGACAGTGGTCTGCATCTAGCAAGTTGTACCACTGCAATATATAAGTGAAGAGGAGCACGAGGAGATGAATGCAATGCAGAGTATACACGGGCACACAGAACTTGATCCCACAATGATATGCACAATATAATAATAACTGAGCAGCACTGCACAAATATACAGAGTCACAATAACTATCCAGGCAAATAGGAAACACAGTCAAATGATAGCAATAGTCTCAGTGGATAGGAACTCCGGAGGAGAACAAACTCAGTCCAGCTAGATATGCAATACATAAGCACAGTCAATGAGAAGGATGCATACCGCGGTTCAGGAGAGCAGGCTGTCAGAGAGACGTGTAGGGATACCTGAGCGGCTGAAGGCCGGCAGGAGGAGAGACCACTGGAAGATGGAAGCGGTAACCAAGTTGGTGCAGCGCACGGTAGGTAGACCAGCAAGAACAAGGCAATACTCAGGAAGCAGTAGTATATGGAACTGGACACCTGGAGAACACGGGAGAGTTGAGGCGGTCTGATAACCAGTAGCTGAGATGAAAGCAGCGGAGCGCTGACCCGATGAAGATAGGCGAGTTGAAATGAGCAGGAACACTGTAGAAGCACAGAGACAGCGGATAGGAATCAGCTGGCTGCAGACACGATGAACACTGGAGAGTTGAGGTGAGCAGGATACTGTAGAAGCACGGAGGCAGCGGATAGGAATCAGCTGGTGCAGTCACAATGAACACAGGAGAGTTGAAGTGGTCTGGAAACCACAAACGAACAACAGGAATCAGCAGGAGCTGAATACACGAGGAAACACAGGAACACCTTCAGAGGCTCATGGGGAATGAGACTCCAAGATCAGGCCACGAGGTATTGACCACAGGTGCTTTAAATAGGGAGTGTTGCCTGATCAGCCAATTAACTAAAAGCAACAGGTACTGAAGGTCTGAAAGGGCTGCACATGCGCAGACCCTCAGGATGGCGGACGGCCACGGTTCCTAAACACACAAGAAGCGGCACTCACAGTCCGGTGAGTGACACATTTCTATTTCTGTTGATAACATGACCATAAATCCCACCCCACAAGCTCGTTGCCTAGGTGTAATCCTTGACTCACAACTGTTGTTTATTCCCCACCTCAACTCTATATCTAAATCATGTTACATACACCTAAAGAACATTTCCAGAATATGCACATATCTGACACAAGACACCGCAAAAACATTAATTCATGCACTCATCATCTCCCGCATCGACTATTGAAATTCCCTCCTTACTGGTCTTCCCAAAGTCAGACTTGAACCCCTACAATCTATTTTGCACGCAGCGGCTAGATTGATTTTCCTTGCAAACCGTTATTCCTCTGCTGAGCCACTCTGTCAGTCTTTACATTGGCTGCCTGTATTTCAACGAATCCAATATAAAATTCTTCTATTAACATATAAGGCCATCAATAAAATTGCACCAACATACATTTCCTCACTTGTCTCAAAATATCTCCCCACTCGACACCTCCGTTCTGCACAAGATCTACGTCTCTCTTCCGCTCTCATCACATCCTCTCATTCTTGGTTACAGGATTTTTTCCGGGCTGCACCCACTTTGTGGAATTCCCTCCCTCGCACAGTAAGACTTTCCTCTAGTCTTCAAACCTTCAAGCGTTCACTGAAAATCCACCTCTTCATACAAGGTTATGATATTCCTCTATTCCTGCCATCCTCTACACTGCTAACGCAAGACAACAACCTTCTGACCAACATTGCCACACACACAGCCCACTCAATACTTTTACCTTTGTGTTCTAGCTGGTCCATTGTGCAATATGATGTAGCACATGCCCTTGTGTTTCAAACTCCCATTGTCCTATAGATTGTAAGCTTGCGAGCAGGGTTCTCTTACCTCTCTGTCTGTATGTATTACCCAGTATTGTCTTATTAATGTTTGTTCCCAATTGTAAAGCGCTACGGAATCTGCTGGCGCTATATAAATAAATGAGGATGATGATGAAATCATTTTACTAGTCTATTCTTCTCAACACTTTATTCCTCTCTATTTTAATATTTTGCTACTAGTAACATCCAGGTTAATTCTTGGAACATTATATTATTATTTTAATTGACCTAATAAAATGTATGTTTTAATATCAATTTGATCATTACTAATCATGGATTGCCACAAAATAAATCATGTTTCTTCTTTTTTTGCATTTTTGCATTTTTTTGCATTATTGTTCATGTCATAAAATTCATATATATACAGTAGGTTCATGCAAATTGTTGGCAACAATCTGATTCTTCGAACCATATATATTTAGACTTTTTACCAAGTAAACATATATAATGTCTTTCTTTTGATGCTGACCCTTATTCCACGTTCCATGAATGCAGTAATATTGGGTACACTTGATTTTGCCGTGTAGTAGCTCTCCAGTTCTCTTGATGTTCTGTAGGTAGTGCCAGTTCAAGCAGACCCCGGGGTCCTTACACATTTCCTTCGCTTGTGACATCTGGCTAACCTGTGACTCTCCAGGTGTTGTGAAACTACAAGCCCCAGAGGGGCATGCAGGAAGTTGTAGTTTCACAACACCTGGAGAGCCCAATCCATGAAGCTGCTGACAAATTTATTGTGCTGATGCTGTTTCCAAAGACAGTTTACAACTCAGTACTGAGTGTTGCAACCACTTCAGCATTCAGTGGCTTCATTCTATGAGCTTGTGCATCTTATCACTTCACAGCTGAGCCGTTGTTGCTCCAAAGAAGTATACTCACAGACAGTAGAGTCATGGAATGAAACTACTGAACAGTGTGATGTACCATATGGCAAAATTATAGATTTATCATTGGTTTGTTGGTCCATAATACTATTCATCCACCAGATAAATGTTGCTAGGGATAAAAAGATCTCATAAAATGTATACATAAAATTCCTAGAAATCATTGTGGTATAACAACAATGGTTAGGATAAATAAAATACTTGTAGCTAAAATATTTTCATAGGGTAATATAGATATATATTAATTGTAATTATAGGAGATTGAAACAACAATAGGAGACAATTACAGTTGTAATGCTGTATTGTATTCACATTTTTCTATCTTTAACACTCTCTTACTATAATTTTAATTTATGTTTTTTTGATAAGAATATTCTCACAATAAAATTGTATAAGATATACCAGAAAGTATTTATGTTTTAGAAATATCCAAGTGCAGCCAACAAAATAACCACAACTTTTTTCTTCTGCTGTTAATATATTTGTCTGGTGGTTTTAAGAGTTAGCAGCCACAAGATACTATTAATATATACAAGATATAACCATACAATGAAATAAGGGTATGGGTTTGTAAAATTCGTGAAAACTGAGAGCCAGTTTGGTTGAAAACTGTCATTGGCTTAAAAAAATAAATATACTTTGTCTTTCAATCCTTTATTCTTTTCCCCACAACATATATTGTTTAACTTTATTCATTAAATGTATAGAGCATAGTTAATGCAGTAGTAAAACATTAGTTAAGCAAAACACTATCTAAAATAAATGTATGATACTCTTAAGCTGGGTACACACTACACTGTTTTCGTCCAATAATCGGCTCAAACAGCCGACATACAACTGCTCGTTCAAAAGTCGGGTTAGTGTGTGCAGTGACACGATGGTCGAAAGTCTGCCCAAATGGACGATTCTCGCCTCATTTGGTTGGTCGTACCGTTTAATATTTTCGTTCCAATCTCGTTTCCGCTGTGCAGTGTGTATAAACTTCCGACAGATTCACGACAATCCTCCGATACTTCCTCGACCTGGGGGGCGTGAGCATGTAAATTTTTATGTCAATCCCAGTCCCTCGTGGTGTGGAATCCGCACATCACATGCTTGTGTTGTGTATAGATGTGTATTGCACCTGTCTGGCTGTAGACCGTTACACGTGTATAAAGCACGTGGGTTATTACCCTTTGCATCTATGTTGGCAATCATTTCTCATTTAACCTTTATAAAGTTTCAAAACTATAAAAGTTATAACGCCATATTAACCTTTATTACATAATGAATATGCCCCAATATGTCTGAAATACTCTGAATAAACCACACAGTGTTAACGCAACACTTTTATTGCTGGTAACAAAAATAGCAATGTCAAACTTCTCTAGTACAAAAAAATTAGTATTACAATGAAAGGGTGCTACTGGTTTGTGGCACAACAGTTGCAAACAGCATATACATATCATCAAAAGTATTATCAAGGTTTTGATTTTTCTCTTAATGTTCGCAATGTTGTCTTTCATTTTTTTAAAATGATCGTAGAGCTCGGCGACATTTTTTTCCTCTTCCGAACTTTCGTCTGATATGACGATGGTATCTATGAAGCAAAAAATTATAAAGGTTTTACCATTTCGTTTCTATCTCTGTAATAAAGTTAATACAAGTTTTATTCCAACACCAGAAATGTGCTCACCTTGCACACTGCTCGAGATCACTTTGTGTTGTGGTCCCTCAGGCACATTTATTTTTTCTTGCTTTATAACAGGTGTTATTACATCAGTGGTATCTACAGTGGCCTTGTCACCATTAATTCTTGCTTCTGACAAAACAATAATCATACGTTTGCATTGGTTCATGTGACAGTAGAATGAAATACATAAAGTCCTTCAAACAGGTACACTACACGACTACACGTGCTACTCACTTTTTTTTATGTTTTTATGGATTCGTTCCAGTCTCCTAGCCTCTTTATTTTTAAGGTCCGACCACCTCTTCTGGACTTGGAATTTATTTCTTTTCTTTCCAAGTTTTTCCTTCAGTAATCACAGTAGTTTTTGCATTATCAATTCCTTTCTATTATTCACTTTTCTGTACTTTCGCTTTTGACAGTCGTAGTCTTACTGGTCCAGTACTTTTACCATCATCTCCATCTCTCTAGGGCTCATTGACTTTGCTCTTTTATCTGCAGTACATTCCTCTTGGGCATCTCCACCCCCCTCTGCAACTTTTCCTACATTTGTTGGCCCTTCCGCCACCATTTGGGCCTGCGTCTCTGTCTCCATTGCTTCAACCCCCACTAACACCTTCTCTTTATTCTCCATCTTCTCACGTTCCTCGGCGCCAGACAGGCTCCTCTATAATTTTATACACTCTGACGTGGGCGTTTGTTTAGAGAATGGAGCATTGTGGGTGAAGCCTATTCGTGTATAATAACCTCGTGTATCAGTTTATTTTTTCTATAACTGTAACCCGTTCATGACCATTACATACGAAGGGATTTTACGATTCTTCGGAGCTGTACATTCGTTCACATATACGGTAAGTTATTTCTGATTGATACATACATGTGTACTTGCATTGGTGTAATTTACAGCACGGATGGGACTTATGTTTCTTTTTATTATACCCAAATAATCATAATGGCATATGAAAGAAATGCCACAGCCTTTTATCTTGCCACAGCCTTTTATCCGCACTGTAATTTAATTTAATTTAATTACTACGTTTCTAATTTGGCTGCATCTCATATTGTTCATATTGGTTTTGCCACAGCCTTTGTTCCTGCTCTGTACCATCCCGCCTCGCTCCTTTCCTATAACTGTCCTCTCCCCTAGCACCCTTCTCTGGCCCAACTCTCACCCTCCCCCTCGCTCCATCAACAAAGATAATCTCATCCACATCCCCCCAGCTCTCTCCCTCCCTTTTTCATGTGCCCTCTGGAACTCCAGGTCCATCCGAAACAAACTATCCTCCATCCACGACCTCTTCATCTCCAACTTAATCTTCTTGCCATCACCGAAACCTGGCTTACATCTTCTGACACTGCCTCACCTGCAGCTCTCTCCTACGGGGGCCTCTCCTTCACCCACTCCACCAGACCGGATGAGCGTCCAGGAGGTGGAGTGGGCCTCCTCCTGTCTCCTAACTGCACTTTTCGGGTCCTTCCCACCTTACCTTCCCTCTCCTTCTCCTCCTTTGAAGTTCACTCCATCCGTCTCTTCTCCCCTATTCACCTCCGTGTCTCCGTCATCTACCGTCCCCCTGGCCCCACCTCCCTTTTCCTTGACAACTTCGCCGCCTGGCTCCCCCACTACCTTTCCTCTGACCTCCCCTCCATCATACTTGGTGACTTTAATATCCCCATCGACAACTGTTCTGACCCCGCCACCATCAAACTTCTCGCTCTTTCCTCCTCTCTTGGCCTTACTCAGTGGACCTCCTCACCCACCCACTGTCTTGGTCACTCCCTCGACTGTCTTCTCTCACCTCTGTGATCTCTCTGACTTCTCCAACTCTCCCTTCCCACTCTCTGACCACCATCTCCTCTCCTTCACTCTCTCCTCCTCCCCTTCTCCCACCCCAGCTAAGGCCACCCTCACTAGGCGCAACCTGGATGCTATCGACCCTACCTCTTTCTCCTCCTCCATTGAAACTCTCCTATCACCCCTTCCCTCTCTGGCCTGTCCTGACCAGGCGTCCTCTCTCTATAACCTCTCTCTCACTCCTGCCCTTGACGCGGTCGCCCCGGCCTCCTCTATCTGCCGACGCCACCTTATCCCCCAACCATGGCACTCCAAACTCACCCGCTTCCTCCAAAAGTGCTCTCGCACTGCCGAACGACTCTGGAGAAAATCTCGTTCCCTGGCTGACTTCCTTCACTTCAAATTCATCCTCTCCTCTTTCTGCTCTGCCCTCTCCCTCGCTAAACAAACCTTCTTTAAGTCCCTCATTTCTTCTCAGTCCTCCCATCCCCGCCGCCTCTTTGCCACCTTTATCTCCCTACTCTATCCCCCCCCCATATCCCGCCCTCCCTCTCCGCTTCTGACTTCGCCACCTTTTTCTCGTCCAAAATTGAGGCCATTAGACTGAACACCTCCTCCTCCCCTTCCCCCGCCACCCTCATTGCTTCACCTCCCCCCAACAACCAACTCTGGTGCTCCTTTTGCCCCACTACAGGTGAAGAAGTCCGCTCCCTTATTCTCTCCTCCCTACCCTCTACCTGTCCTCTCGACCCCATCCCATCTCACCTCCTTCGCTCTCTCTCCCACTGCATGTTCTTACCTCGCTCACCTCTTTAACTTATCACTCTCCTCTGGTATAGTCCCCTCCTCTTTTAAACACGCTCTTATCTCCCCTATCCTCAAAAAACCCAATCTTGACCCCACCTCTCTTGCTAACTATCGCCCTGTCTCACTACTCCCCTTCGCCTCCAAACTTCTCGAGCAGATTGTCTGCAGCCGCCTCGCCAAACATCTCTCTGACTATTCCCTCCTTGATCCTCTCCAATCCAGCTACCGTCCCCTCCACTCCACCGAAACTGCCCTGGCCAAGGTTACTAATGATATCCTAACGGCCAAGTCCAAGGGTCACTTCTCTATACTTATTTTCCTCGACCTCTCTGCAGCCTTTGACACAGTGGACCACCCCCTCCTGCTGCAAACCCTTCTCTCTCTTGGCCTCTCTGGATCTGTTCTTGCCTGGTTCACCTCATACCTTGCTAACCGCTCCTTCTCTGTATCAACGTCTGGCTCCTCCTCCTCCCCCCACCCTCTCCCTGTTGGAGTCCCACAGGGCTCTGTTCTCGGTCCTTTACTCTTCTCGTTCTATACTTCCTCACTTGGCGCTCTCATCTCCTCCTTTGGTCTTCAGTATCACCTCTATGCTGACGACATCCAACTCTACATCTCTTCACCTGATCTTTCCCCCACCCTCCTCGCTCAGGTATCTGACTGGCTCTCCGCCATCTCCTCCTGGATGTCGGAGCGCTTTCTCAAAATCAACATTTCCAAAACTGAACTCATTGTCTTTCCTCCTCCCAACCACCCATCCCACCATGACCTCTCCATTGTCGTTAACAACACTACCATCTCCTCTGTCACCCAACTCCACTGCTTGGGTGTCACCCTTGACTCCTCTCTCTCTTTTGCCCCCCACATTCATTCCCTTGCACAAGCCTGTCGCTTCCAACTACGCAACATCGCCCGCATCCGTCCCTTTCTCTCTCAGGAGGCCACCAAAACCATCATACACGTACTCATCATCTCCCGCTTGGATTACTGCAACCTCCTCCTCACCGGCCTCCCCCACTCTCGTCTCTCCCCCCTCCGCTCTATTCTCAACGCGGCCGCAAGACTCATCTACCTCTCACGCCGCTCCTCCTCTGCCTCCCCTCTCTGCCTTGCCCTTCACTGGCTCCCCTTCCCCTACAGAATTCTTTTCAAACTCCTCACCACCACTTACAAGGCTCTCTCCCACTCTACTGCCCCTTATATCTCCAACCTCCTCTCCATTCACACTCCCGCCCGCTCCCTGCACTCGGCCAATGACCGTCGCCTCTCCTCCACTCTGATCACCTCTTCCCATTCCAGAATCCAGGACTTTTCCCGTGCAGCCCCCCTTCACTGGAATGACCTCCCTCGCTCCATCCGCCTCTCTCCCACTCTGTGCTCCTTCAAACGTGCACTCAAAACTCACCTCTTTCTCAAAGCCTACCACCCATCCACTTAACCCCTATTTCCTCCGCTCATTCTCCCCTCTCTCCCATTGCCTCAACCGGCTCCTCTTGTGCCTGGTCTGTCAACCCTCCCTTAGGATGTAAGCTCGAATGAGCAGGGCCCTCTTCCCTCCTGTCTCCTCACCTGTTCTTCTGCTCCATGCTAATTGCAGCAGCCTGCCTGGAGTTTCTGAAGTATTGGTATTTTTGTTTATTGTTCTGTACTGTTTCACCCTGTATAGTCTACTGTTTGTACTGTGTACGGTGCTGCGGAAATCTTGTGGCGCCTAACAAATAAATGATAATAATAATAATAATAATAATAATAATAATGCTGACCTAATAAAGGATTTTATTGAGACCTACAGGGCTCACCCATGTTTGTGGAAAGCCAAATCCAAGGAGTATTCTAACAGAATGATGCGAAACATGGCGATGCAAGAGCTTATAAAAGCATGTCTGCCATATCACCCTGGAGCAACTGTTGAATGGGCAAAAAGCAAGATCCAGAACCTTAGGACTGAGTATAAAAAATAATTAAATAAAGTACATTATGATGTTGTAATGTAACAGATTTATTAATGTTCAAACAATCAACAACACAATAACAATGCATAACATGTATATAAATAGTCATATACAATCATTTTGCCATGGCACGGCACCATCACCGTTGAAATACGAAAGGTAGGCCTCACAATTTAATTTTGCCACTGAACTACTGTTTTTAGAGTGTCCACACTCTACTGGTGTTAAGCCCACTACCTCCATGTCTTTGGCATTACTTTCCACATTGACCTGAGTGGTACGTCCACTGTTGCTTTTACGCCGCAGAAAGTTATGCAGATTACAATAGGCCATCACAACTTTGTCGACTTTGTCCAAACGCAGGTTTATTGTCGAATGAAAAACTCGGAACCTGTTGTCCACAAATAGGAATTCATAGTTCGCTTCCACAATGGCCATTAAAATAATGCTGAAAAACCCTTTGTAGTTGTAGTAGAAAGATCCACTGTTTGATGGTGGCATGATCCGGACATGTTTGCCATCAATAGCACCACCGCAATTTGGGAAATTCCATAGTCTCTCAAAGTCTTCCGCTATCACTTTCCAGTCTGCTTCGATCGATGGAAACTGAAACATAAAGATGTGTACATAGTTTACATTTGAACATGCATGCAATTGCATTCCCTCATTCGTTTGCTCTTTTTCAGCCTGCACTACTGTCTGATGGGCTCTTGCTGGAAGTTGAAGACCCGGATGCTACAACAATTAATCCCACTCCACGTGAAAGCCAGCTAACTGCAGACAGGCAAGATGCGACCCAAGGTGATACACCAGCAAAAATAAATCAGAAGCGAAAGAGACGCAGAATACATGAAATACCAGAAAGTGATGCACTAGCAGAAAGGATGCTTGATTGCGCTAACAATCTGCTAACACCAAGAAAGGAACAGGACACATTTGATTTACTCGCAGCAACACTACCTAGCAAAATGAGAAGTAGTAGCAAGCGCATACAAACTGAAATGGAGCGACTGCTGTGCAACGTCATGTGTAGGGCTACCGCTGAAGATTTGTGGCCGAACACATGTCTTTCCTCAACTAACCATAGACACAAACAAGCATTTCAAACCATGGGTGGACAAAGAGGCATGTCTCAACCTTGTATGACATCCACGCCATTACCATCAGTAAGGATGCCACATTACGTTGGGGACACACTTGGTATGGACACAATCGAAATTTTGCACTACCAACATTTATAAACTATTGCTCTTGTCCTAACAATTTCTGATTTGCACATTCCAAGTTAAATGTATTTTTATAATGTTATATATGTTAATATGTAAAACGATATTTTTACAATAAATACTATTTATTTTCACCAATCTTCATATACTGGTCACTGAGAACTTCAATGATAGCATCACAGGTGTCAAGTATTATCATGCCAAGAGCTTGAGGTGAAATAGCCGTGCTGTATTTAAGGTCTGCCAGTGTTCTTCCTGTTGCCAAAAATCGTAGTGTTGCCACCAGTCTTTGCTCTGGCGGTATGGGTCTCCTTAAATGGGTGTTCTCCCTCTGGCTGAGAGGGGTTACTAGTTGGAGCAGTTCCTGAAAAGTTGAATCACTCATACGAAGAAAATTCTTGAAATCATCTGGGTTGTTGTCCCGTATCTCCTGTAGCAGGGACATATGAGAGAACGTGTCTCTCCTCTTGAATCAATCTTTGCTCCAACAAGATCTTTTCTTTCTCCTTTTTTCTCTTTGGTTCCGTACCAGCAGTCTTCTTGCCACAGTAAGCATGAGAAGTGCAGCTGCTTGTTCTTGTTTTGTAGCCATTGTACGTTTACAAATGAGAATGAATGAAGGGACAGTGTAGCCTTCTGTTTTTAAGCTGTTTTGGGAGTTAACTATAGTGCAGGGTCTGCCCCTTTATGCTAATGTCTTCGGTATCTCGTACATTTCCCCGCAAATGTCGCTGCAGTGTGTACAGAATTTAAATCATTGTTCACGACAACATGGCTGTAAAAAGTCGCTAACTGGACATCCGCTCTTCCCTTTCTCGTCCTAAACAAGGGTAGTGTGTATGCAGTCCATGGACCGAGCGATCGGACCATCGGTCGCATGTAAAATCGGCATAAAAAGTTGGTCGAAATTTCTGTAGTGTGTACCCAGCTTAAGAAAATTAATTAGAGAGCATAAAAACTGGGTGTTGTACCTTACAACGATGATGAAAACACCGACAACATACACACCGACATAAAGACAGCGAATGTAAACTCCCCGACAGTGTTGTAATTGTGACACGTTGAAAAACAGACCTTCGAGAACTGCGACCAATGAACATCCCATCAGTGAAAAATGATGTCACTTTAAAGAGTGGCACTGTCACTCGTGATATTAAGGTAGTAATTTAAGTTGGGGCCCTCCAAAAAACACATTTGATGAACTCTTCAAAAGCAACAGCACTTAAATGTTAAGGGAAAACCTTCTGCTGCTTGGCTAGTCTGTTTCATTTGCATCCAATGCTATTTTCTTGTAGTAATGGGAATTGTATCTGTTTTTTTTAAATGTAAAGTGTTCATATTTTCTGATGGCACTAAGCTATGCAGGTTGATTATCTAATCCATCTGTGCACATATGTTTGTGTTTATGACTATCAATTCATTGTTTACATTTCAATATGGTATGGGTATGGCTAGAGGCCCCAAGATAGATTGGATTTAAGAGCTACATCATGGTAGCACAGCAAGTGTTAGGGCAGTCAGCAAAAGCACTCTTTGCAAAAGTGCTGATTTTAGCAGGGCTGTTGGATTTGCAGACTGTAAAGGGGCCCAGCCAGGGCCTGATCAACCACTAGGCTGACCAGGCTGCAGCCTTGGGCGCTGAGTCCTGGGGGGCGCAGCGCGGCACACTATCAAGCTGTTTTTTTTGTTTTTTTTTATTCAAATGCCGGCGATCGGCTTCTTTCTCCTCTGATGGTGCCGCCCCTGTCCACAAGGGGGCGGTCCCGCATGTTCCTATACCCAATCACGCAGCTAACAGCATCTGATGCTGGTAGCTGTTAGCTGCTGCTGTTAGTCAGTGTATTGCTTAGTGTGGTCATGTGAGATCTCACATCTCACGTGACCACACTAATCACAGAGAGCGTGTCCGCAGTGACAGTGCAGCTAACAGCGTCGGATGCTGTTAGCTGCGTGTGAAGATGACAGAAGCGCCGGCTGGTGAGAGGAGGAACAGAAGACAGCAAGGTAAGTGCAGCTTGTTAAATATCAGGGGGGGGGGGGAGACACATCGGATGTGGAGGGGGGGAGATGACTGGGTCTTATAAATTGGATATGGGGGATTAATGAACTGGCTAGTATGGATTGGATAGGGGGGATAAATGGAGTGAAAATGGGGAGGTTTATATATATATATATTTTTTTAATTTACCCACACATTGGTGCGGGGGGGGGGGGGGGGGGGCGGTAACCAGTGTAGTAGCCTAGGGTGGCTGTGACCCTTAATCAGGCCCTCGGTTCAGCCTATTATAAAGTGGGCGTAGCTTCCAGGAATGGCATTGTGGTCATGAGGCTCTTAGTGGTGGTAATGGATGTCACTTAGTTAAATTGTAAAATATTAGCAGGTATGCAAAAAGCATATACAAATGACAGGCAAGGGTCAGCAATAATTTTTTTTTTTTTTTTTAAAGTAATCTTTATTAGGGTTTTTTCAAAACAAAACAATGAGTTTGAAACATACCAAAAGAATGTATAAACATACTGCATACATATGAAATTCAATAAAGTTTACACAGAATAGTAAGACTTAGATTAATTATCTAAAATCCGGTATGTTGTACATGGAAAAGAAAAATGTTGTTTGTTTTCATTTTTCAAAGGGAGGGGAGAGACGAACAAAAGAGGAAGGAAAGGCTTTAGGGATGGGGAGGGGAACAGGAGAATATTTTACTCATCCTTTTATGCATCAGACTATAGGGAAGGGAGGCTATATAGAGATCAACTTAATTTGGGATTTTAAAAAACTTATATGCTTAGTGATCCTACATAAGCCTGACGGGGGTACCTATCAAAACAAGGGAGATTTGTCAAACGGTTGTCAAGGGAGGTTCAGCATCATAGTAATTCGTCCAGGAAGACCAAGTTTTCTTGAAATTCACTGGTTTGTCTTTGAGGAGACCTGTAATGCTTTCCATCCTATAAACTGACCAAACTTTATTGATAGTGGCTGAGAGTGAGGGGGGAGAGGTGTTTTTCCATAGAGTGGCAATTAAACATTTAGAGGCATTTAATATACGATTGATAAGTTTTTGCGTGGAGCGACTAGTGCCCGGGAGCCGTCTAGGAAGAAGCGAATATAGGGGGGACTCGGGCATTTTAACCAGTGTAATATCCTTGATGAGATTATGAATTTGTTGCCAATAAGATCGTAATTTAGGACAACACCACCAAACGTGCAACAGGGTACCCCGCAAACCGCATTCTCTCCAACATCTGTCACTAGTAGCCTGAAAGATAGAGTGGAGACGAGAGGGGACCAAATACCACCTGTAGAAAATTTTGTAAGAGTTTTCCTTTACGCTAACTGATATAGATGACTTAGCTATATGAGCTCTCACCTTTGACCATTCTTTAGGTGTCAGGGTCTCCCCGGTGTCCCTCTCCCAGGCAAGCTCATGAGGATCTTTGTCGGGCTGGCCAAAGCTATTAATCAATTGATACAAAGTGGAAATTAAGGATTTAGTAGTTGGGGAACGGCGACATAAAGATTCTAAAGTAGAACATCGAACCGAGGGGGTGGGGGGGGGGGCACTTTTAAAGATCCAATAAGTTGAAGATATTGATAAAAGATTTTTTAAAGTAAATTAAATCTTCTCTGTAAGTCTGAGAATGTAGGAAAAACCCCAGCCGGAACTACATCCCAAATGAAGAGCAAGTTATGTGCGGACCAGTAGTGAAACATTTTATGATCTAACCCTGGCTCAAAGTTTTTATTGGTCCAAAGTGGGACCAGCAATGGGTAGTCGGATCGCAACTTATAGAATCTGGTCACTTGATCCCACAATGAAACAGAAAAACGAGCAGTTGGAAGCTGAGCTAAACGTCTAGTCCAATACTGGAATGGTATCCAGAGAAGGGAATATGAAGAGTTTAATTGTAATATATCTGCCTCAATCTGCGTCCACACTCTATACTGAGGGGGTGAGTGCCATAAGATACACTGTGACATATGCGTAGCTCTATAGTATTTTATTATATTTGGGAGGCCCAGTCCTCCAGAGGTTTGATGTTTAGAGAGTATTCGCATACGCACTCTAGGCTTACGCCCTGCCCATACAAATTTAGATACCATTTGCTGAAGGTGCTGGAGGACATGCAAGTGAACCTGTATTGGGAGTGTTTGCCACAGATAAAGTAATCTAGGTAAAACATTCATTTTAATTGAAGCCATCCTGCCAATCCAGGAAATATGAAATTTATTCCATTGAGTTAGGTCGCCCCGAATCGCATTAATTAGTCTAGGGAAATTATCTGCCTATAAAGAGGAGTAATTCTTGGTTATATATATTCCCAAATATTTGATCTTATTATGCTGCCATCGAAAATTATAAGTGGTTTTAAGTGGTTGGGTGATATGCTGAGGAATATTAAGATCTAAGATTTCAGACTTGTCCGCATTAATTTTGTAGTTCGATAGGGAACTATAGAGCGAAATTTCTTCAAAAAGTTTGGGCAGTGATGTGTGCGAGCTAGTTAATGTAAGTATAACATCATCAGCATATATTATTATTATTATTATTAATTTTTATTTATAGGGCGCCACAAAGTATCCGTAGCGCCGTACAAGGACAAACAATGGCACAGTACAAGGTGAAACAGCACAGTACAAGTAACAGTAAGCACTATAACTCTGGGGGCTCAGGCACAGCATGAAAGAGAGGAAGGGAGGGGAAAAGTGAGTACAGGCAGGTAACTATGGCCCAAGAGGGTGGGCACGGATGACAGGTTGACAGTCACTGAGGGGAGCGGAGAGAAGCGAGAGGAGACAGAGGGCAGAGGGACTGAGAGGAGGTGAGATGAGCAGCTGGAGAGCGCAGTTAAAAGTGATGGAAACAGAAGGTAGGAGAGCCCTGCTCAAAGGAGCAAACAATCTAAAGGGAGGGGAAGACAGTCAGACACATGGATGAGACGGAGAGACGGGAGGAAGGGGGAGAAGGGAAGAAGGGATGAGAAAGAGAGGTAGCCGACCGGTGGGAGTTTAGGCATGAGACTGGAAGGCTTTACGGAAAAGGTGGGTTTTTAATGTTCGTTTGAAAGAGGACAGATTAGGGGAAGTTCTGATGGAGCGGGGAAGCTTGTTCCAATGGAGGGGAGCGGCGCGGGAGAAGTCTTGGATACGTGCGTGAGAGGAGGTAATCAGAGGGGAAGAGAGGCGACGATCGTTGGACGATCGCAGTGAGCGGGAGGGAGTGTGATGAGAGATAAGGTTAGAGATGTAGGGAGCAGTGGAGTTGGCGAGGGCCTTGTAAGTCAGAGTGAGGAGCTTGAAAAGGATTCTGTAGGGGAAGGGGAGCCAGTGAAGGGCTTGGTAGAGTGGGGATATAGAGGTGGAACGGCGAGAGAGGAAAATAAGCCTAGCAGCGGCATTAAGTACAGATCTAAGGGGAGCGAGATGAGAGAGGGGGAGGCCGATAAGGAGAAGGTTGCAGTAGTCCAAGCGGGAGATAATCAGAGAGTGGACGAGAGATTTGGTGGCATCCTGGGAGAGGAAAGGCCGAATGCAGGCAATGTTGCGAAGCTGGAAACGGCAGGATTTGGCGAGAGAGTGAATGTGAGGGGCAAAGGAGAGAGAGGAGTCGAGGATGACACCTAGGCAGCGGAGTTGGGGAACAGGGGAGATAGATGAGTTGTCAACAGTGATGGAGAGGTTAGAGGGGAAGGAGGTACGAGAGGGAGGAAAGACAATGAGTTCAGTTTTAGCAAGATTGAGTTTAAGAAATCTAGAGGACATCCAGGAGGAGATGGCAGAGAGGCATGCGGATACCCTGGAAAGAAGGGATGAAGAGAGATCAGGAGAGGAAAGGTAGAGTTGAGTGTCAACAGCATAAAGGTGGTACTTGAGGCCGAAGGAGCTGATGAGTGCACCCAGAGAAGAGGTGTATAGTGAGAATAGTAAGGGTCCAAGGACAGAACCCTGAGGGATCCCGACTGGAAGGGAGGAAGAAGGGGAGAGAGAATATCTCTTATCTTATTATCTCTAGAACTCGTGGGAATAACCATAATTTCCGTATTGTTTCTAATTCTAGCAGCTAATGGTTCCATAATGAGGGCAAAGAGTAAGGGTGATAAGGGGCAGCCCTGGCGAGTGCCATTACTTATTCTAAAGGGTGTGGATGTGAGACCGTTCGCCAATACTGTAGCCGTTGGATTATGATACAACGTCGAGATCCCCTTACAAAAGGAACCTTGGATCCCCATGCTTCCTAAAGTCTGCTAAGCCACTCTGTCAAAAGCTTTCTCAGCGTCTAAAGCAACCACCAAGGCAGGGAGAGACGCACTATTAGCTATATGGATTAAATCTATTATTCTTCTTGTGTTATCCGAAGCTTGCCTTCCTGGAACAAATCCGACTTGGTCAGGGTGGACCAGTGAAGGGAGAACAGTCCCTAATCTATTTGCTAGTATCTTAGAAAAAAGTTTTAGATCAATGTTAAGCAGGAAGATGGGTCTATAGCTACTCACTTCCGTCGGATCTCTGTCTGGTTTAGGTATTACGACAATCCCCGCTCCGGTGGTGGCTCCATCAAATTTGCCCCCTTCAAATATCGAGCTAAATAACCCTGAAAGCATGGGGACCAGTTGGCGAACAAAATTTTTGTAATATATAGAAGAAAATGCATCCGGACCCGGGGCTGATAGACGTTTCAGTGCTTTAATGGCCTCAGTAATTTCTTCTGGGGTAAGCTCTGCGTTAAAAGTTGCCAACTGACTTCTACTGAGTTTGGGTAAGTGGCAGGAGCGGAGGTAGCTCCTAATATTTGCTTTGAGGAGGACTGGATCTTCTATTGTTGGACTCAAATTATATAGGGAAGCGTAATAATCCCTAAACCGTTGCGCAATTTTTTGAGGGTCAAAGAGAGGAGAACCCGTAGAATCTTTTACTGATATTATTCTGTTGCGGTAACGGCGGGCGCGAAGTTTGCATGCCAAGATAGTGTCCGCTTTGTCGCTTTTTTCAAAATACTTTTGCTGTACCCACAACAGAGTCTTAGCCACCTGTTTTGATAGTATTTGATTCAACTGCCCTCTAAGAGAGAGAAGTTTTAAATATAGCTTCTTTTTAGGGTTTGTTTGATGGCGAGATGCAACTTGCTGTATCTGTTGCTCAAGTTCGCGTATGCGCTCTTTTTCTTTTTGCCTCTGTTGCGCTGCCATTCTAATAAAGATACCCATTATAGTAGCCTTATGGGCTTCCCAGAGTATAGGTTGTGATATCTCCGGGGTCGCGTTTTGTGAAACATAATCAGTAATAGCCTGAGATATCTGACTGATGTTCTCTTCTCTAAGAAGTAATGACTCATCCAGACGCCATTTAGGACGTGATTGCAAGAGCCGTGGTAAAAGCAAAGAGAGCTCAACTGCCTCATGGTCTGACCAGGACACCGGAAAGACCCGGACATCTCCCAATTTCTGGGTTGTCCGATGATCAACAAAGAAATAATCTATTCTTGAATACAGGTCATGAGGGGCAGAATAATGAGTGTATTCTCTGGAATAAGGGTATAGAACTCGCAAGGCATCATACAAATTGAATAGCTTCAATTGGTCCTTCAGCCTGCTAGACTCCTTAGAGTGTCCTGAGGAGATATGAGTTTGACTAAATCTATCTAGAGATGGGTCCAAGATCGTATTAAAGTCCCCTCCTACAATAGTCATACCACCTGCATGAGAGGACAGTTGCTGAAAGAAATCTGCGTAAAAAGCTCCCTGCTGCACGTTTGGGGCATATACTGAGGCTAAGGTTATCGGATTCTGGTTCAAAGTACCCTTCAAAATAATATATCTACCATGAGGGTCAGATATCTGTGATTCAACAGTCAGTGGAACTCTACTATGTATCAGTATTGCTGTACCTCTGCGTTTTGCGTTTGTAGAAGAATAAAAGGCACGTGGATAAGATTTAGAAGCCAATGAGGGATGGGGGTCTCTAAGATGCGTTTCTTGTAAGAAAATCAGGTCTGGGTTTTTCCTCTTAAAATATTGCAAAGCCATTGTACGCTTATTCAGCGAATTAAGGCCGTTGACATTTAGAGATATTATTTTAAGGCTCATGGGGATAATAATGTAAGAGAAGCTCTATTTTAATAATGAGATTGAAGCCTTTGTTTAAGCCTAATAGTTGGATGTGGGGAATGGGAGACACATAAGGAAAAAGGGGATGGGAATGTAAGGCGGTCCTGGTCTCGGGACGAGATCCAGGACCTAGATGAAAGAGATGTGGCGGGTTGCATGACACCATCTCTTTGGTAGTGGAATGATTGATGGGTGCGGGTGAGATAAGCATGGGTGGAGGGGATCTCACAGGTAATTACCAAAACAAAGTGACATAAATAGCATAATATAAACATCAAGTAAAAAGATGTCAGAGCAGTTCAAACAAATAAACATTTCAACATTATAAACAAGAACTGTAAACATATTCTATATAGGCTCCGGAAAAAAACGGAGTAAGTACTAATATACAAATTAAGACTCCATGACTATTTTTAGATCAACCGGTTATGAATTGGTTAAAGCCCTTTAAGGAGAAGGGGTAGGGAGGGAAGAGGGGAGGAGTGGGGGAAGGGATGGAAGAGGAGGAGGGGGGAGAAGGCTTTCAACTGGCTACCAATACCTATATAAAAAAGTTACTTATTCTGAGAAATTAGCGAAGTCCTATAATCCATTTA
Source organism: Mixophyes fleayi (assembly GCF_038048845.1). Taxonomy (NCBI): domain Eukaryota; kingdom Metazoa; phylum Chordata; class Amphibia; order Anura; family Limnodynastidae; genus Mixophyes; species Mixophyes fleayi. The sequence goes on from NC_134402.1 coordinate 263,599,715, forward strand.
TATGTAAACATTGAGTATTATAGTGGACACAATAAACGTAAATGAAATATTAAGCTAATTACGTATTAACAACCGTAGCCATAGTTAAGATAGTATAATTACTCCAACCTCATGAAAAGGAGATCTTAAGATAGCGAATAGACTGGAGTCAGTTTATGTACAAGAATCACACTTTCTGCCAAGATGGAGCCGGAGCCAAAGTCTTCTGCTGCGAAGGAGATGCTGAAGTGGAAGGATCAGAGTCCTGGATAAGGTGAAGACTCCTAAGCAGGTCAAGACCCTGTTCCGGGGTTCTCACCGAGTGGTTCCGGCCGTCTTTTGAGACAATTAGCTGGAATGGGAAGCCCCACTTATATTTTATTGAGTGGTTACGTAGTACTTTTGTGACATTAATAAGGTCCCTACGTTTTTTCAAAGTAGATGGAGCCAAGTCCTGATATAACTGTAGGTGCGATCCAGAGTAGGAGATCGATTGTACGTTTCTAGCTGAAGCCATTATTCGCTCTTTAGTTTTGAAGTAGTGGAAACGTATAATTATGTCTCTGGGAGGTTGATCTGAATTTGGTTTCGGGCGAAGGGCTCTATGGGCCCTATCTAAATTAAGTAACTCTTTTGAAAGGTCAGGAATCATCTGAAAGAATAGGCCCTCTAAGTAATCAGGCAATGCTTCTGCAGAAATGGATTCCGAGACATTTTTTATCCGGATGTTGTTACGTCTGTTACGGTTCTCTAGATCTTCCAGTTGGTCCTTGAAAGTGGTGAATTCCGCACGTAGGTCAGCTATCTCCGTGTCTGTCGTTTGTTGGTGCTTGGAGACTACATCTAGCTGATTTTCAACAACATCAGTGCGAGATCCGAATTCAGATATTTCCGACCAAAGCTCAGGGACAATTGTTCTCATTTCTGACTGAATTGTTTTTGTGACTATAGCAATCACATCCTTGGGGGTGAGTGGATTTTCAGGTGATGAATTATCTTCTGAATCCGATCCCGTTTCAGCTGCTTCAGTCACTGCTTTAGGTCGGCCACCAGCCTTTTCTAGAGCTTTTATAATGGTATGTTTAGGAGTGCTACTTATTTTTCTATTTTTGTGAGATATATTGACCAATAAGGAGCACCTACTATTGTCCCAGGATTAGCAATAATTATTTTTAAAGGTAAGGGTTACAGACAAATACTAGGACAAATACTAAGAAACATGATAAGTGAATTAGGGAAAATTGGGTGGGATATAATATAGATGGTGGGCCTCATCAAGGAACGCAAAACGAGCGTAATGTGCATTTTTTTTAAAAAAACGTTCATACATAGGACAAACGCACATACGCATTCAAGGTTGAGTGTGTGCAGATAATAGGTTCCTAAATAAATATGTATTTGCTCCTCCGTCTAATTCACCAGCAGGCGTACCTTTTTGCACGACATGCATTTGTGTTGCTGATTGACAGAGGAAAGCACAGGCGTGCAATTGCTGCCTTGCACTCAGGTTTTATTACATAATTATCATACTAACCCTGCCTATTAACCCTTTTTATGATGCATTACCACATCAACCTCTACAGTTGCAAGGTGTAATTGCATGATATTGCATGATAACAAAAAACTATATAGAATATACCTCAAGTGTACAAATGTACATTAGTACACATTTGCTTTAAAATGATAAAACACACACAAAATAGGATAATAAACTTTGAGAACAGAAAATTAAATGTAAACCTTAAAAAATATTTTTTTTTTAACATTTTTACTAGTTTTTATTTTTCTAACCAAAAGGTGGGCAATTGGTATATTTTCGCCACCTGGAAAAAAGAGAAAAAATATTTTACAATCACAATATTATGACATTTTTAAAATATATCTTAGCTCTATGGGTGTAGATTGTTCAAACATTTTTCTAGATCTGCAGAGTACACAGGTGCTACATTAAGATAAATTCTCTGCAAAGGTTCATCTTACTTTTCAGCACAGTAGTAGCCAGAGGACTGGATTTTGGAGGCACATGCAGATATATTGAGGGGACAGGAGATTGCTTGCCAACAAACACTTTTTAGGCCCATGAAATCAGACACCTGTAGAATAGCAATCTTTACCTAAACCTAGTCAGCCTATTGGATAATCTGGAATCTCATGTTGTATAGCTCTGATCTGTTGACTTCATAATAAATTTGTGTTGTACCATAATCCTGGTGTCAGTGGAGATATCAAAGTACTTACAGAGTGAGTAGTACTAGTCAAGATTGTTATGTATCTTCTGTGATGATCCCTTGGAGAATAACAAAGCTATATATGGATGCAAAGAGACAAAGATATGCAGGTTACACGTTAACCATATTGTGCAATCATTGGGAGTAATATTTTCTGTATATAATCCCACATAACACCCCGAAACTAAAAAAAACACATGAGAATAGACGAATGTGTGTAATGAAATTTAATGATATGATGCCCAAATGCTCATGGATGTTATGGACATGAACATACATGCTTATGATATAATTTTTTTCTTTCACTATGCTGGAGATGCTTAGACAGAGAGCAACCTGAAAGAGGACAACACCCGTGATGGGGCAGATGAAGAGAAGCCCCAGGAGGAAGAAGCAGACAGTAGCGGGAAGGAGACAAATTTTGCCGGCTTCTGTCTCAAAATATATGAAAGCAACAGAGTTTTGGAGGGACACATGCAGGAAATAAATAAAACCCTGAAATTTACTTCCTGCCCCTTTGCCACATTTTGCCTTGCCTGCTTGTGAGCCACATTTTCCCCTTCTGACCCTGTGTCACATTTTCCCCCTCCTTTCCCAGTGGCAGCATATGCCCCTACTTCCCCATGTCATGTTTTTTCCTACTGTCCTTTTGCCCTTCCTGTTCCTGTTGCCCCACCTGCTGCTCGAGTGACCCGGAGGCAGCTAAGATTAAGTAGCACAGGCAATATTAGGCCATGGGGCAAATAAGGGTGAAATGTTATGTTTTGCACTTCTGGGTTTTTTTTTGTGTCACATAATTTCCTTTTTTGAACATTAAAATGTTTTGAAACCTAAACTTGCTTCTTTGTTTCTTTGCACATTTATTGTAATCATTACATTTTAAATTAAGACAAAAAGTGCTTACATAGAAAGTAACTTGAAATAACATAAGCCTTGAATGCTTAATAATTATGTGAATCTAGAAGACAGGATCCATGACATCTTCCTCCTGGCCAGCAACCTTGGCCTCTTGCACCCATGGATGGCAATAATGTATAGAAATTACCTTATATATTGAAGATTTTGGGGTCTTCTTTGGGGTCTAAACATTAAAGACAATATATACTTCCAGCTAACAAAGCTTGGTCCTTATAAATATACCAAGTGTTTTTGGAACTAGGAACTATATGTAAACTGCATAACATAGCCAACACTTCAAACAATGTAAAACAAAAACCCACATTGTACAATATATGCAACTATGTCTAAACATTTGAAACAATGCCAGATGAGAATTCATTGGGTGTATTTGTATTTGTGCCACAGTGAACATTTTACAACACTAATAATGTATAAGCATTCGTATATAATAACATTTATGTGACATATGTTCATATATAACACATGCAATGCTTTGTTCCTACTGAGACGTTAATGTGAAAGTTTCAACTACCTCTTTTCAGTAAGCAGCTAGCAGTGTCTTTTCCTGTGCCTTCTGTTTGGAATCTAAATGACACAATAGCGGCCACCTGCCTTGATATTATCATGTTATTGAATAAGATGAGTGGTGTCGGGTGTGTAGGTGAATTGACAATAAAGCAAAAAAAATGTGCGTGTATGTGTGTGTATGTCGTGCCTAATCATCCTATATCGAATATCATACTATCATCCATCATTTACACCTGTAGCAGATTCAAAAGTTACATCTGGAAAAGAGCATACTTCTGCCTGTGCCTAAACATGAAAGGCTCATGTCAACCGAGGAACGTCTTTACTGTACTTCGGCTACTTGCATACACCCCTTCCCCTCCCCATTACGTCTCTGAAATCATAGGCTGTAGTAAGTGTCCTTTGCATTCGAAGATGAATTGAAGGTTGCTGAGTTCACTGGCGCATGCTCTGGTTCTGGGTATGCACTGTGTGATTTTATGCAAAATACAGCACATATCGGCATTTACGTTCCTTAATGATTTAGGCCCTGTGTGAGGATGGCTACAACCCATGCCATGCCAAAATGAAACGGAACATGATAGGAAAAGTAAGGTAAGATTTAGGGGGAAACTTGAGAAGTACTGGTACATGAATTTCCTGAGATTTCCCCAAATTATATTCTTTCTATTATTAAATAGACTTGATAAACTGAATCAGATGTAAATTTGTTATGTATTAATGCTTCCAACAAGAAGGCTGTAGACAGGGTGCATTAAATTGCTCAAAAGGAATTTTAAACAAAATGGTCCAATGAATGTAGAGCCAAGAAGTTTGATGTAACTTTTTAGAATAAAATCACTCAGAATTACTTAGAATACACTTTTTAAGATAAATTGCCAGTTGGAGTCACTTACTCTTACCCCACGAAAAATGTGCATTTGTAGTGCAGAAGACATTTCCCCTACTCAAGACTTAAGCAAGACATAAATAATTATCCATGCAGTTCTTTATAAGAGTAAGTAATTAATTAAGGACTGCTCAGAAAGTGATAGCAGGCAGTATTTTGAGGTGACATTTGAATTTTTGTCTTTCACATTCCTATCAGTTATAACTAGTCCTCACAACTTCTACACATGCCTCAAAGTGTGTGTCTAGCACTCAATAAGTCACATTTGCCAATATAAAATGAATGCACTGCACACAGAAAAAAATGAAATTGTTTCTTCTCTACTAGTGGCTGCAAAAACTTCTGGTACCGTTTTTTTTAACACAAATGTCTGTATCAATTTATTGCATTTCTGTGGAGTTTAACATTGATTTACAACCTGATGTTATTCCATCCAGTAGTCCTGTGTATTCGTTATCTGTTCTCAAACACAATCCTTGGAGGAATATAATCAAGAGAAAGTGGCTAAGGGGTTTATAAACCCCTATTCATCACCTGCAAAAGCAAGCTCCATGGAGAAGAACTATGTGGTTTATGGTTACAATGACTATGGGAGTCTAATCAAAATAGTATTCAAAAGATTGCACCATTTCCTCTCATTCCTGGATTGCTTAACTGCATGAATGGAGATCCTGTTTTCAAGTTTGACCTGCAAGAAGGTGTAAGTCAGCATTTTATATCCAGGATGGGTTTTTTAAATAGTTGTGTTGTGTGGATTGTACATATTCAAATGTTTGATAATTAGATTAGTGAATTGCTGCAGTGTTTTATGGTTATACATACTTACCAACTTTCTGTTGGTTAAATCCGGGAGCCTGCAGAGGAGGTGGGCATAACGGGCGGGCGGGGCTCCAAATGGCGTCATTTTGGACCCGCCCCCATGACGTGATGACGCAAAATGCGTCATTTGACAGCGGGGGCGGGGCCAAACGCCGCGATTCACCGGGAATCGTGGCGTTTGGGACTTAATTCTGCCCACTTCACTAGGAAGTGGGCAGAATTATCCAGATGCGGGGGATTGCCACACTCGCCCGGGAGCCCGGGAGACTCTCGCAAAATGCTGGAGTCTCCCGGATATTTCGGGAGAGTTGGCAAGTATGTGGTTATATATCAGGCAACATCCTAATATTTTTTACCTTTCATCTTTATGATGTTTGCAAATGTGTCTCTAGCTTGTGGAAACATATATTTTTAAGGTCCTAATATGTATAAATATTATACATGATATATTTAAAACTTCTACAGCATAGCAGCAACTATAATTTATCTGACCTGAAAAACTTCCAATCCTAAAGAGTGGCCTCTGGAAGCCAAGAAACATTTTGCATTTTCCTCCCCTTGTCCCTCCGCATCCAAATACAGAATTGATTGTCTTAGCAGAAGTACACTTCTGATATAGCTGCAGCAGTCATCCTCCCACAGCACCAGTATTCCCTGGCAGTCATCCCTGCACATATTTCTCAAAGTTATGATATAGGAATCCTGTAAGTTACTAGGAGTTAAGACTTTCTGGAAATGGAGTTGTGACATTTTTTAGAGGGGGCAAAGCTTACTGACAACATTTGCACAGATAATAAAAACATCTGTATTCTAGAACAAGCCCACTGGCAATCCATTCCCAGATTCATTTTGATCTGTGGCCCAGAGCCAAAAGAATCTGACTTCCTGTCCTCCCTGCTTAATTCTGTGCAAAGGCGTGCTCCATAGCCCCAAGGCACAATGTTTATACTATCCTCCTTGTGCAAAACTTCTGTTCTGATACCGTTCAACTAAATTGAGTGGTCCTCAGGTATTACTGATATTTCTTACCTAACCACTCATATCTGGTGTCTAGAAATGTGCAAAGACACTAAGGACTTTGTAATGGTCTGTAGATATTGCATTCAGAATGTTTTTCTTCATATTCTGCATAATCCTCCCTCCCTTGCATAAATGTACTTTAGCTGGTTGTGGAAAGTAGACTTAAATTGTAACTTTAGCCAACGGGTCTGGTTTAACCCATTTTGAAAAGTCTGGGCTTTTTCAAATACAGCCTCCCTCCTACCTTTATAAATTACTTTACTGGAGCTACCTTAAACCAGCCAGATTGCATAAATTCTATCCCAAAACCTCCTCTAAGTTCTGGAGAGAATGCAGCTCTTGGGCAGATTGTCTTCATATCTTCTGGTCTTGCTCCTTAGCAATCCCTCTGTGGAAGTCAAAATATTGTCCACATTCATCATCATCATCATCATCATTTATTTATATAGCGCCACTAATTCCGCAGCGCTGTACAGAGAACTCACTCACATCACATTGATTCAAAGTGTGAACCCAGAGCGAATAATATCTCTTTTACTTATATACTGCCCAACATGGGACAAGCCAAGCAGAAGCATAGCAGGACATGTACTACAAAGAGTTAATTTGCTGATTGCTAATTTTGTTGCAATCAGCAATCCAGTAAGCATGGAAACCCACTGTCATTCTTCCCCCATCACAAGCTTATAGACAAAAACAGGGTACCTATGGGCTAAACTTTTGGCTTCTATGTTAAATGCTACTGTACACCTGTAGAACTATATGTTTTGTATGGGTATATTTGAAAACTGACCCTAATACACTCCCCTCCTCTTGTCTTTATTCTCATGTTTTACAATATAAGCTGATAAAGATCAATAAAATATTAAATAAAAAAGAAATAAAAGAGCCACTTTTATGTTCAATATATGCAACAAAAAAATAAAATGTTTATCACAAGCCAAAATTTAAACAAGCTTTCCTGAATAAACTGATAACGTGTAGCTACAATTAAACATTATTGCCAGAGCCATAAAACACAAGAGTGCATACGGTAAAAGTGCAATAGTCATATAAAACAGAAAATCAGAAAATGTTAATTCAAAATAGTGTAATTACGCCTTAAACTTAAAATATAATCTAAAGAATTTGAACGTTTTTATATTTCATAATATGCTGCTCAAAGTTAGGGATAAATTTATATTTTTGACAAAATACATTGTTTGTGATTGAATATGTCAAACAATATGATAAAGCATAATACCATCATTTTCACTAGGTGCATAGATAAAATATATAGGTTTATGTACATATGTGCCCGGGAGAAAGGCCAAATCATGAATGGCGGTGGCACACAATTGCTTGGAACAATGTCTCTTTCAGATATTGTGTGGTGTTTTTTTAGGTGGTATGGTAGAATTCGACACTAGGGGGTAGATTTACTAAAGTTTCTAAAAAGAGAAGTCAAACTGTTGCCCATAGCAACCAACTAGATTTTAGCTATCATTTTCTAGAATGTACCAGACATATGATAACTAGAATCTGATTGGTTGCAATGGGCAACTCCTCCACTTTTCTTTTTTAGGAGCTTTAATAAATACCCCTTGTTGTGAGTATCATACTTTGCATGATCTGTATCTACTGCTTTGATTAACTAACATAAGGAGGCTCTCTTCGCTCTTCACTAAAATGCAAAAATAATTCCTGTTCCCACAGCTGCTGTCCAATATTTACTCAACTGGTTTATGGCTAGGCAAGGGTAAGTTAGCGGATCGGGACAGGAGTTACTTCTGAGTGGTCAGGGGTGGATTGGCCATAGGTCTTACCGGGAATATTGCTGGTAGGCCAGTGGCCTTCTGAGGACACTTGATATTTATTCTTTTCATTCCGTTTCTTTTTATTTTATCTTTTTCATCCCATGTCTTTGACATCTCAGTCCTGTCTGAACTCACTGGGTCTTCTACAACCTAAAGGGGTGGTCCCTGCAGTGAAACAGTCTTGGAAGTGAATCACCAGGCTGCCTTTTACTGAGCGCAGGTGTGATGACATGAGATTGATAATACCTTAAGCAGCCTGTCCCTCGTTTCTCACAAATGTGGATTATAACATTTACATTTTATAGCTCTGGTTTAGTTCCCCAGCTCACCAGAGTACAACTGCAGTATCTTATTACATGTGGATGAGGGGACATTGTAGCTTATCCACGTAAGCAGGTTTCCCACAGATGATGTGGGAAACCTGCCGGTTATTTATTTACTGCTTGTATATAATATTCTACTGTTGTTTTTATTACAATAAATGTACTGTTGTACTTTTCTAATTGCATTTGCCTAAATGACTATATGAACCCTAGAAGGTACTAAGTAGGCTTCCCTGGGATAGTAAGGCACCCCTGGGTGGCCAGCTAGCATGAAGTTGGTAGAATTGGGCTTGAAAACCCGGTATCTTCGCAGCGGGCTGCAGAGTCTCTGCACCACACACAGGAGGGGATATATAAGGGCATAGCGTCCTAGCATTCAGACAAGAAGGATTAGAATGGGTAAATGCATAGGCATGCACAAACACCTTCCATCATCCAATGTGGAATGGACAACATATGTGTGCGGACTCCAGAGGTGAGTTGACTCACACATAGGACAACAGAGCTGTGTTTAGTTTGTGTGTGTGTGTGTTCCACAATTTGAATTGGGGCACTTTTTGGCATATGTCACGAAACGGGGTGCTACTGGACTGAGGACTTTTAATTTATCACCCGTTTCTTACAGTTTAATGTACTTTTTAATCCTTGGCCCAGTTTAAGTATATACACCAGAGCATCGGTATATTATGTGTATTATTATTTCATGTTATCAGGTACATTTTGGCCTTGCTATTACTTGCAATATTGTATGTATTAGAAATATAAAGAATATTGCCATATTGTGTGAAAATAACAGGACAGCAGAAGTCATTATGCTTGTGTTAGCTAAGGTGATTACCATTTGTCTCAAATGTTCATTGTTATGAGATGTGGCGTAGATTTGGTTTGTAATCAGAACATTGTCTCAATATAAAGGGTATTGTATCGAAATGTAACATCTCCATGGAAAAGGACTTCAGGGATTAAATTACCCCTCCACAGGGAACACTCAGGAGTTGAGTGAATTAAGCTACTGTTGTTCCTTCTGTTTGCTCCCTATTGTCCACTTGTGAGCTCTACAGGCAGCCAGGAGCCAGACCCAGCAGGGGTCATCTGAGGGAAGACACCTGGGGAGGTAGGGGAGGGGGCTGGATAGCGTGAGAAGCCCACCAATCGAGACCTTTTGCAACTCCCCTGGGCAGGCAGTTCCCAAGGTAGGATTATGAGGTGATAAAAGAGGCTACCCTTGGAGCTGGAGATGTGACTGATTTTGGCCAAGAGGTGATGCTCTGCTATAGGTTCCATAGCACATCTCTATGTGCTATGGAACCTATCCCACTGGATTTATTTGAACTGATTTCCTCACTTGTTGGACATGCTATTGTTAAGGGGACTGTGTTGTACCTATCCACTGGATTTATTTGAACTGATTTCCTCACTTGTTGGTCCTGCTATCGTTAAGGGGCCGTGCTGTATTTAATCCTGTTCTGCAGAATAAATCATCCTTCTATTTTTCCTCTAATACCGTGTCTGAGTGATTTGGGAACCACATATCTTCACAGCATAATATGATCTGGGGGCCCTATTGTTTGGCATAATATGAACTGGGGATTGACTTGTGGTTGTATAAAAGCTGTGGAGCCACATGTTGCGTAAGTCTGGCTCACATGTTAGTGATAGGAGTGTAAATGCTGCTTACAGTGACTAAATAATACGTTCCCGCTCAAGGTGCATTCAATGTAATAGTATTCCTAAAGATTATTTCCTAAAAATAGTAATCTTTTTTGGGAAATTGTTGACCCTGTGCCATGGTGAATTATTAATGCAGTATCACATAAGGTTACGATGTAATTGTATTAATTGTGACATTTATGCAAGTGGCTTACAGTTTATTGTGGTGGAATTACCTTCCTCTGTAAGTGGGTGATCAGGAACCCATTTCCCTTTAAACATTCAGTTTAGTTGTATGGTGTATAACTCTGCCTTAGAAGTTTATAATGTAAATATAGAATGGGAGATCTTTTACCACAGAAGTGACCATCTGTACAGTGGGAGTTTCTGCACAAAGTACTTTATATAGGTGATATTGCTTCAGGAAGTGGATACTAAAGTCAATGTTTCCACACCAGTATTTTTTTTGGTTTCCAGGGAATAACGTCACTCTTCAGGAAAGAGTGACAATTTTTGCCATATACAAAAATTTATTGATGATTAAAAAAAAAATAATCAAAAGCCAATTCTTCAAGCTATCTGTGGCCCATGCTTGGGTCACAGGGTGGAGCGGTTGCTGTAGGACCTGTCTTTGTCTACTCCTCCAGTTGTGACCGATATCGGTTTGGCACGCCAACAGATTCAGATGACGTGAGTGATGTGTAATATGAGTGACATGACGTGGTGCTTGATGGGTGGGACAATGGGAATGGGAGAAATAAATAATATTCTTACATGTGGGATGTTTGCTGGGCCTGCCTGTGCAGTGTGCTGCTGTCAGACCGAGGACTAGTGACATTCCTTCATGAGTTCAGAGGATTACATTTTCTTTTGTTTGCACAATGTGGTCACACTTCTCCTGCACTCCATTTTTCAGTTCTTTACAATCATTAAATACTTGGGGTAGAGCACAATACTTTATAGCCTTTTTTTGTGTCTATTTAGTGTCATAAGCTCTGCCTTTTCTTGTTATGACTCTGCCTACCAATGCGTGTTGCATTAGCCTCACCCTCCCTTGATAACCGATGTGGTTATAGATAACTGAGTAAATCCTGCCTACTTTTGTGTTGGTCCCGTCAATGTGAGGCCACTTCCAGAATTCTTTCTAGGGCCACTTTAAGTTCCCAATCCGCCCATGTTAGTGGAAGTTAAGAGTGTAGAAGATCTCCATATACTAATTGGGCCCTAGTTACTGATCTCAAATCGTAAAGTCATGTCTACATTCATTACATTGGTATTATTGGTATTACATTGGTATTATTACATTGGTTGTATTATGTTTAGAAAAATTTACTTTAAAAATGTACATTTTATTGGCCTAGATAAGGATGGGGATTAAGTATGAATGGTGCAAAAGACACTGCTGCTGTTCCTCTAAAATAAATATGTTGCATGTGTATGTGTACCATGTCCTTTCAACCTTTTGCAGCATACTTGCTATGTTAGAAGCGAGGTGCTTTAACATACTTGCAGATCTGCTCTGTAGAAATGCACTGTGTGTTTTGGTGAATTGATGTATGGGGCAGTCCTGCTGATGTTGCTGTAGCTTAAATGACTGCAGTCTAAGTTTTCTAAGCTGTATCAGAATTCATTATAACTATGTCCTAAAGATGTGCGTCCATTGATTGATGTAAGTAGCATAATTCTGCAGTTTGGATTTTTTCCAGATCCGCTTATTTGTGGTACAGAGGCAGGCTTTCTTTGGTAAATTTTTGGGATGTTTCCTTTATTCTTGTATATTTATATTTATTAGTGCCTCACAGCACTGGGGTCATGAGTTCGATTCCCAACCATGGCCTTATCTGTGTGGAGTTGTATGTTCTCCCTGTGTTTGTGTGGGTTTCCTCCGGGTGCTCCGGTTTACTCCCACACTTCAAAAACATACTGGTAGGTTAATTGGCTGCTATCAAATTGATCCTAGTCTCTCTCTCTCTCTCTCTCTCTCTCTCTCTCTGTGTCTATGTTAGGGAAGTTAGACTGTAAGCTCCAATGGGGCAGGGACTGATGTGAATGAGTTCTCTGTACAGCGCTGCGGAATTAGTGGCACTATATAAATAACTGATGATGATGATAATGATTAGTGAGTTAGAGGCGCATTAACTTGATAAAGGGATGTAATCCTCCTGAAATAGTTTATTCTTGATGCACTTTATTTGTGATTTTGGTATTTTGCCATTTACAAAAAAATGTTTAATATTCTTTTTAAAGAATCTGGTGTCGTTTAAAAAGATGGGGAAATAGCTCCTGCTTTCTGCAATAGAATAAGAAGGTAATATAGTTTGTTTTTGAAGGGAGCTACATTGAAATGACAGGTTCATATCAAACAGTGTATTTTATCTTTAAGATTCATATCGGAAAATTTACATTTTGAAGTCTAGTGGTTCTTTAACCAAAATCAAAACATCTTCAGAACTGTTGTTAACATGAATGTTTTTGTATTTGGATATGAATTTAAATAGATTGATTTTATTGATTGATTTTACATTAACTGTTTTGTAGTGTTTGAAACACATATAGGGCCTAATTCATCAAGGCATGTATCTGACGATTTTGAATGCATTGTCTGCTCTATCTTCAAGTGCAAAGGACACTTACTACTGCCTAATATTTTGGGAAGTGAACAGAGCGGAAAAGGGGCGTTTTGCTGTAGTCAATTTACAGTAAGGGCGTGCCAAACTCAAGCACACGCAGCAGTCTTTTGTGAATTTCCAATCCACAAAGCCTTTGGACATCCTCTGGGCATCTCCTGAGGTCTTGTGTAGTAGAGCACAGCAGACCTACACACAAATTAATCAGCGCACGTATCATCAGATCCGTTTCTTGATGAATTTAAGAGCGTATAGAACCAATTTCCGTGCCTTCTAAAACAAACGCACGTTGTGCTCAGTATGCGCGACTTGATGAATCAGGGCCATATATAGGTCACTGACTACTAATAGATTAGATTATGATTAGATTAGATATGATTAGATTAGATTGTGGAGTGATATCTTAACCATTTGGTCAATACACCCTCTCTGATTTGCTGATTTCATTAAAAAAAAACCCAGAGAGCTGAAGAAACAGTATGGGGGAAATGGGACACAGGTTCACAAATCTACTTAGAGACCGAGTCACTTGTGAAGTAAATAATGTTATAAATTTTGTGGTATCAGTATGATATCATATTTTTACTTACAGTATTACTGTAAACTTATCACTGATAAGTGAACATTTTTATTATTTTTTAATACATTAAAACAGCGGTTCCCAAACTGTGCGCCCTGGCTCCCTAGGGCGCCGCAGCAATCACAAACGGGTGCCGCAGCCAGGGCGCTTCCCTCTGCCTGCCACCCTCCGTTTGTCCACTAGCTGGGCAAAATAAAAAACCTTACATTTCCAGTGCCCGGTGTCAGGTGCCCTCCTCCCTGCGCCATTCTCACTGAATGTCGAGTGTGATGACGTATGATCACGCATTATTGGTCACCTACATGAAGGGTCTATCTTGTGTAATACATTGTGTGATTCAAATAAAATTAAATTCCTGGTAGATGATACAAAATCAGCTCCCCTGCAAAGTAAGCTCTTTGTAAATACATTATTTGTATTATTTTAAATGTATATAATTATACATTGAAAATTATATTAAATTAAACAGATCAGTTTATTTTAGGTGCGTTGTGTTCTGCTGACTTAAGGTGACTCCTTGTTGATCAACCTTGAATTTGCTGTGCTGGACAGTTAATAATAATTCGTTTTATTAATTATTATTATTAATTATTAACAATATATATATTTATATAGTAATATATATTATATAATGTAAAACAAAATAATGTGGTATGTACCTAAGAACAGTTCTGCGCAGTACACTCTTTATAATAAGTATTACAAAATAAACTCAAGTTATTTTAACACTAAGCAGTGTTAAAATGTGTTACTTCAGTGTACCCCGAGGGGGTCGGGTTGCAAATTTCATAGTTAGGTTAGTTTCACATCTTCTCAATATTAAATAACTTGTGATGACATACACTAACCTAGTAAAAAAGCACTTGGCGGGTTTAATAAATGGCCTTGTAACTGGAAGGCCAGCAATGTAGTAAATAGGGAGTGATAGCAAGTATGCTGTCCTCAGCAGAGATAAAGTGGCTGAGAGTAAATTACATATTATAAAACAATTATATCATTTTGGTGCAAAAGATTAGCTGAACAATAACACACTGATATATTATTCAGTAATGACATTCAACAATGACATTGGGTAATAATGTTCAATTGGAGAATCAACAGCAATATTGGTGACAATGATAGCATCAGCAATGACAATACTGGCAATGGACAATAATTAGCAATGTCAGTGATAACTAGCTTGGACACTTCATCATCATCATCATCATCATCATCATCATTTATTTATATAGCACCAGCAGATTCTGTAGCGCTTTACAATTGTGAACAAACAGTTATAAAACAATACTGGGTAATAGATACATGTGTAGAGGTAAGAGGGCACTGCTTGCAAGCTTACAATCTATGGGACAAAGGTTTGATACACAAGGGTAAGTGCTCCATCATATTGAATATTTGTCTAGAATGTAAAGGTTACAAAGTATTTAGTGGGCTGTATGCTCAGGCACACAATTATGTTGGTCAGAGGGTTGTTGTCTTGTATAAGTTGCATGGTGGATGTCACACTCATCCCTCTAGCTCAGATGGCCCACAGTACTGATGATGTATGGTGTGGTGCAGTATATAGCTGGTGAATTACTGTGGATACTGACCAGTTCTGGAAACCTGGTAGGCTCTTTAAATATAGATCAAAGGCCTGGATGAGTCCAGTGGCTCTCCTCAATAGGACATAAGGTAGAAAGAGTAGTAACAGTAGGCACCAGAAACAACTGAAAAAATCTGGACACTCTGCAATGAACTCCCTTTGGAGCTCTGCACTGGACCTGGAATCCGTCCGGACCTTTGGACTGCATCTGGACTCCCTCTGGATATTTAGCAGCTTGCCCTTACCCTCTGTCAGCTTTCTCTACGGCAGCGACTTGTTTATTTTATGGGAATGGAAGTTCCCTCTGTGATTCTGACAGCCCTCTCTAGTATCCTGGCAGCTCTCCCTGTTAGATTGTAAGCTCTTTCGGCAAGTCTGACAGCCTACCCTGTTTAGACGGGTAGCTCTCTCTACAGCGTTCATTGTCTTCAGTCTCCCGGTGATATTGCCCTCTCTTACTTTGCCTATCTGTGCAGCACACTTTTCCGCACTATTCAAACTCCCAGTGACTCTTATGGTACATGTCAGGTTTTCACAGTACTCACTTTCTCAATGATTCTTCTTCTTTCTGGCAGGTTTAATGAGCTTGGCTGCAGTGCATCTCCACCTCCATTGACTCTGCTTAGTAAGGCTGCCGTCTCGGTAATGGTCGATCTCACTTCTCTTTGGCTGCACTATTACTCTTCTCCTTCTCTAGAGCAAATCAATCTGCAACTGATGCACTCTGATATTACTTCCTGTCTTCCACTCCTAAGGACCCAGCCTCATAGGACAAGTGAACTCAGGGTCTGAGGGTTACACATGCATTACAGCTAGATAAAAAAAAATTTGAAGTGTTACGTAAAATGGATAAAAATAAGAAGCTCTATAAACTTATAGCTCTTCAGTAGTAGAGGATATACAATAGGTTCTACACAAAGAAAGTAACATCCACCTCTATGGTAAAACTATGTATGTATTTGACTCTGTATTGACACATTCAGATACATTCTGAGCACCAGCAGCCAATATTAGGAAATAGCACTTTCTTGCTACCACTGTAAATGTTTTAATCTTCAAGATATTTCGCTACATTTCTGGTGATAAAAAAAAAAAAAAAATTAGGCCAGAAAGAATTGATCTGTTTCTAACAACAGCACATTAATTACCTATAAATAAAAAATCAGTTTAAGAAAAAAGGACACAGAAAATACTTCAAACAGACACTTTCTACTTTGGCATTGAGGGTCTTTCCCCCCAAGGTCCACAAAAACCATTACATTATCTTTGTAATAAAAAATAAAATTAAGTATTACGTGCAATCCTCCATGCATTAAAACTTGGATTCTGGTCATGTTTTAGTTATTAAAAGGTTTAATTTGGAGGTTGTCTGACTTTATCAATACTGCAAGACATCAACGGGTTCATAGATTAAAGGTAGAGGATACTTGTAGTGTATTGTAATGTAGGCAATTGAGATGTCTGCTCCCCCCCCCCCCCCAGTCCCCCCCCCCTCCCCCACCGTTATGGCTGGTGCTTCGTTCAGTTTGTCGGGGAGGGAACATTATTTTTTTTATTATATTTAAATTTACTTTCCTCGCCAGTCATCATCATCATCAAAGTACAATTTGCAATTCAGTTCCTCGTAAAACCAAGGGGCCTATTTTTTAACAAGAGGTGCGAACAATTATTTTGTTCTTATAAAAGAGAAAAAAAAATTCTGTTGTTGCCCTACTATTTATCAAAATAATGTCTCCAAGACAGGTAAGCAATACTTAGCTGCCTGGAGAGGTAAGGATGAGCTTACCTCTTTGCCATGCCATTCTCCGGGAACCTGCATATGCGTGATCTGGCAATACCCACTTGATGTATAGGACAAGCTCTATTGCTGGCAAAATAATAGGGCTTTTTGCCCTTTCATAAATATACCCTTAATCAGATTGATCTTGGACAAATGGTCATTCATGGACTCATGCTGACACTGTGTTATGAGATTACTTTACATATACTTCTGATTGACATACATTTAAATTGCTTCCAATATTTTATACACAAGTACTGGTAGGTCACTAGTCTATAAATTCCTGGTTCCTATTTCACCATATTTTGTCATGTAATGTTTACAGCAATCATATAGTATAAAGGAGACCTTCCTTACATATGTAGTGCCGGTGGACATGATGGTCCACTCATATGCACTAATGTCAGGGATTGATAAAGCTGTGCTCACAGTGACATCACTGAGACCAAGGGAGCGAGAAAAAAGTGTCAGTTAGGTGTGAGAGGAATGACTGGAAATTGGCAGTTGATGTGTAGCAGTTGGTAGAGGAGAAGTAGTATGGAGGAGAGGACAGGAAACGGTATCGAACAAGGGATACAGCAGCGATGAGAGAGACCATCGCTGTATAGAAAGAGAGAGTGCCATAACATTATAAGCTGGACTGCTGTGAACAGGCGAGCAAAGAGAGAAAGAGAGAGGCTGATAAGTACCCATGTTTCTTATATGATTCAAGTGATTGGACTGAGTCATATTCGTTAGCTAGATAGGGATGGTTAGTTAGAGTGATTGGACTAATCAAATCAAGAGAAAGCAACAAAAGTGTTCTGTTATACAAGTAATATTTACAGAGAGGACATTGTCTTGCACTCCAAGCTGCTTTATATTGGAACTGAAAGAAGAAGGGGCCTATATTCCAACTGCAACCAATAACCCACCAAAGGGTAGAATTCGGCACTCACAGGAAAAAGCAGATAAATAAAGGCAGCTATATAAATCAGTATCCTTAAGATTGGCTAATTCCCCCTGCAGTTCATTGAGGACCTATTGAAACCCTAAAGAATACAAGAACACCTGAAGAAAAATGGGGCTGAGGAAAGTAGCCAAGCACATACATAGAAATGTGTATAATAAACAAAAGGTAAAGAGATTGGTTCAATCACAAATACAATTTAATACATACCAATATAAAATAAGCACACAAAATATATATAAATTTGTTAAACTCAAAACAATTATCTAATGGTGTGGCTACTGTAAAGAGCTCCCTAGCTCAGGAGCGCCAATTAAGCTGTACAATATATCTAGAGTCCAATAAATCCTCTTCTGGGGCCCTCCATAAAAGTTAGAGAATCAAAGATTCTTCAAATGGTATCATATATAAATAAATATATATGGAAAAACAATCCCCCCAAGAATTTATAAGAGTGGAACTCCAATTGCAAGTTCTCCAAAAAGGGAGCTTTAATTTTCTTCAGGTGCCTATATTCCAACTTTCTTGTGATAAAGTTGCATATCCATATAGATATGTATTTGGGTAATGAGGACTGTATTGCTATTTTAAATGTTTATACAGGTTTAAAGTCATTTAGATAGATATCGTATATAGATTTATATCAATATTTTAGTATAGGAAGTAATATATAAGTGGTAATATAGGTACCTCAAGTTTATAATATACCAGAGAGATCTATTTTAGGCACTATGCACAAAATGTTATAGTATTTTGTTATACTTATGCTATTGTATTGTTCACACTATAATAGTATAATTTTATATAAAATTATAAAGACCAATTTGGTGTGAGAATATTTCCTTTGTGTGTTCCTGTGGTCCAGTGTAGGTGGGCAGAGGGTTACTGGGTCTCTCTCTGGTGTTGCTAACTCCAGAACACTACCCCACGAAGAGCCTACAGTACTTAGACCAAGGTGGAGGCACTGCGCAAAACTAAACACAAGGTAAAGAGTCAATTTACAGACAGGACACACAAAGATTAGTACACACACCCTAGCTGAGGAAAGGGGGGGGGGGTTACACATAGAATACATATAGTAAACAAACAATGGTCAATCTACACATAGAACACATGAGCCTATGCCCTGTGGACCACTCACATTTCATTGTTAAGGCGTATATGCACTTTCTCCTGAGTTAGGAGGATGTGCTTAAATTACAACTAGGTAACATTCTTCCTAACATTTTTCTTTTGAAAATAATGTATTTAAGACATCAGCTTTGACTTTATTCCATCAACCACACTATCAGTTTGAGTTTTCTTGCTATTTATATACTTGAAACATTTTTATATCTTTGCTAAATTGATAATCACACTGCAAATTTTTCTAATTTTAGAAATTTAATTATCATAAAGTATCTATCTACAAGTACTGTTTTAGTATATTTTAAACATACGGACTATATAGTATTATTTGTGAAGACACTGTGGACCTGATGTATTGAAATGTTTGCACATTTACATAGCAAAAATTGCATGAATTCCTATGCGTATGCCACACAACAGAGTTGCACGCACCCACACTTGCTTGTACCTGAAGAGGCGTGACGGGGGAGGGAAGGAATGTTCTAACGTTACAGAGTACAGTAAAGACATGTTGTTGGAATTGTGAGCAGATGTAGACCTGAACGCAAAAACAGATATGCCTTCTACAGCACATTGTTTGCACCATCTTAGGGGATGGTGCATCTACACAATGATGATGAAGATTGCCAGCACTTGTCAGCCGCTTTGGATTGGTTGATTGTGAATTCACCACTGAAACTGCAGGGTGCTTTCTTTGTTGCTCAAGCATATATTCTAGGATTTTGTATGCATTTTTTTAAAAAAAGTTTTTGCTACTTTCATGTTTACTAGAGTTATAAGGTTGTATTTGCTGTATTATATGAAGCCTAATAGCGAATGTGTATTACACTATGAAAATACAGTCATGTTTTGAGAATGACATAAATATTATTTTTCACAAATTCTGCTGCCAGTTTTAATGATACCAATTTTCATATACTCCAGAATGTCATGAAGAGTGAACAGATGAATTGTAATTAATTTCAAAGTCCCTCTTTGCCATGACAATGATCTTTATCCCCAAAGCAACATTTTTACTGCATTTCAGCCCTGCCACAAAAGGACCAGCTGACATCAGATCAGTGATTCTCTTCGTAACACAGGTGAGAGTGTTGATGAAGACAAGGCTGGAGATCACTCTGTCATGCTGATTGAGTTAGAATAACAGCCTGGAAGCTTTAAAAGGAGTATAGTGCATGAAATCATTGTTATTCCTCTGTTAACCATGGTTATCTGCAAGGAATCATCTGCAGCTGTAATTGCTTTACACATAAAGGGATTCACAGGCAAGGATATTGCTGTTAGTAAGATTGCACCTAAATCAACCATTTATCGGATTATTAAGAACTTCAAGAGGTTCAATAGTTGTAAAGAAGGCTTCAGGGCACCCAAGAACGTCCAGCAAGCGCCAGGACTGTCTCCTAAAGTTATTTCAGCTGCGGGATCGGGGCACCACCAGTGCAGAGCTTGCTCAGGAGGGCAGCATGCAGGTGTGAGTGCACCTGCACACACAGTGAGGTGAAGACTTTTGGAGGATGGCCTGGTGTCAAGAAGACCAGCAAAAAAGTAACTTCTCTACAGAAATAACATCAGGGACAGAATGATATTCTGCAAAAGGTACAGGGATTGGACTGCTGAGGACTGGGGTAAAGTAATTTTCTCTGATGAATCCCCTCTCAGATTGCTTGGGGCATCTAGAAAAATGCTTGTCCGAAGAAGGAAAGGTGAGCCCTACCATCAGTCCTGTGTCATGCCAACTGTAAAACATCCAGAGACCATTCATGTGTGGGGTTGCTTCTCAGCCAAGGGAGTGGGCTCACGCACAATTTTGCCTACAAACACAGCCATGCATAAAAAATGGTACCAAAAGATCCTCCAAGAGCAACTTCTCCTAACCATCCAAGAACAGTTTGGTGACGAACAATGCCTTTTCCAGCATGACAGAGCAACTTGCCATAACGCAAAAGTGAGAATTAAGTGGCTCGGGGATCAAAACATTGAAATTTTGGGTCAATGGCCAGGAAACTCCCCAGGCCTTATTCCCATTGAGAACTTTTGGTCAATCCTCAAGAGGCAGATGGAAAAACAAAAATACACAAATTCAGGCAATCTCCAAGCATTATTTGGCAAGAATTGGTGGCCAACAGTCAGTATGTGGTCCAGAAGTTGATTGACAGCATGTTCTTGAATTGCAGAGGTCTTAAAAAAGAAGGGTCAACACTACAAATATTGACTCTTTGCATAAACTTAATGTAATTGTCAATAAAAGCCTTTGGCACTTATGAAACGCTTGTAGTTTTACTTCAGTATACAATAGCAACATCTTACAAACATGTCTAAAACACTGAAGCAGCAAACTTTGTGAAAACCAATACTTGTGTCATTCTCAAAACTTTTGGCCATGACTGTAAATGTTTATGAAGTTATATTGTGCTTAAAAACCTAGTTCTGATTATGCATATATATCAAATCTATTAGTTAATATGCCACACCTGGCTATCTCTCTAGATGGCTCTTTCCCTGTTTGAGAAAATTAGTATTTTTCATTTGCATAAAAAATGGTCTGTTTGTAAATTCTTTTATCCCTGAAAACTAAATAATAAAGCTCAGCCTGAGCCGTTAAGGAGAACAAAGCAAAAAAAGGAGTACATTTGATCCAGGATAAACCATGTTACACTGCAAGGGATGCAATTTAGTTTATTATTTTGCAAGGAAAATACTGGCTGTTTTTCATTTAGCACACAAATTGGTATTTGTCTCCATGTATATCAACCTATAGGGACAAGTTCATGTTTCTAATTTAATACCAGGATAACAGAAGTTATCCTGGTATTAAACAGAATTTAACATAGAGACAAACACCACACACTTTTCTATTCTTTCAATCCTTCCTAAATATACTATATGCTTTCAACCTTATTGCCCAGTTATGAGCCTCATATAGCCATGCAAATGTTATGTTCACTATATGATAAAACTCCCCTGACATTAATAATTCTAGTTTCTAAGTCTACTTTTCTTATTTGTAGGACTTCTTGGATTTGTAACCATTCATTTCATGGTTTGTTTTCTTCAATTTTTCTTCCATTTCCATAACACATTCGTATTGGTTGCTCCGAAGCCAGGGCTAGATTAAGGGCCACATGGCCTAGAGTTCACAATTATGAAGAGCCTATTGTAAGCAGCATCATGCTGGGGGGTGTGGCCATGGGTAGCTCCTCATCCCTTACGATAGCAAACAGTGACTCATTGGACACACATAGACAAAAAAACTGAAAAACATTGTATCCAGTGAGTCTGTCAACACTCAAACAATATTATATATATATGTTATAATTAGGAGAAATATAAAGATCTTTGCACAATTAGAAAACACTTTTTTAAAGTTAATTTAAGAGCTAGTGCTTTCATATAAAACCATACTTACAGCGGATATGAAAAGTTTACACACACTTATTGAAATTGCAGTTTTTTGTAAAATAAAGTCTGAGGAGATATTATGGCAGACTGATTTCAACCGTATAGTGATCTTGCATGCTACAGAAGTGTGCCTGGGGAGAGGGCATGGACAGCATGTAGGAGCAAATTTAAGTTGTAAAAAACAATGTTGCTCTCTGCGAATTATCATTAATTGTGATAACCGTTAAGTCTGATTGTGCTCAAAAATTCTGGCTGTACTCTTAAGGGAGACCAATGAGAGGGATGAAATGGGCCATCTTTTAAAAGCAGTACTCTGGCATGACCAGCAAAATGAGAGAGATGGCACCACAGAAAGAGTCTCTCTCAGAGGTTTGGGGGAGCAAAAGTCTTGCCCGAAGGTGACATGGAGAAAGGGGTCATGGAAGTGGAAAGTAGACACTTAAGATCAAAAATAGGATGAGTAGTGGGCTCCTTGTGTCCTGCTCATGGGTGAAGGCCCGTGAAAGGGCATCTGCCTTCTTGTTCTTGAGGCCAGGCTTTAAGGTGATGTGAAGGTTGAAACAGGAAGGAAATAAGGAAGTGACTGGAAACTGAGATCCGATTGCAAAGAGAAATGAAGGCATCCAGCATAGCTGGTCATTCCTGAGAAGCTAGAGCATCCTTAATGTGATTGGAAAGGCCCTGGGAAAAGGTTGTCACCAAGGCTTCATTGTTCAGATGACAGACTGCGGAGCTAAATGAGATGCTGGGCAACAGAACAGAAACTTTGGCGATGCCTTAGGATACTGGAAGCTGTGGAAAATGCTCAATCTGGTTCATCCAAAATTTTGTAAAAAGCAGAGATTAAAGTTGCACTATCAAATAAAAGGGGATCATCCCGTTCCCAAAGAGGAGAGGCCCAGGCCAGTGCTTGACTGGAAACCAGTGAAATTATATAGGCTGCCTTTGACCTGTCGATATAAAAATGTTGTTGTAATAGCTTGAATTGAATTGAGCATTGATTTAGGAACCCCTGATATGTCTTGGGGTTGCCATCAAATTTGGTGGGTGCAGGCAGCCGTAGGGTAGAGGAGCCTGGAGGTTGTTCTAAAGAGTAGCTAGGCTTGAAGGTACTGGAATAGCTGGAGTTGAGTAGCATCTTGCTTTTCCACTCTTCCCACTAGATGCTGTAGCATGTCTTTAGAGGACTGTTATTCAGAAGTTTCCATTTATTGGTGAGATCTTATTGTCATGGTTTCAAGAATCTATAGGACCCTTGTGATCTGTTTGGCTTAACACAACTCACAGGGAGGCGTGGAGTCTAAAGAGGCAGAAGATGCTCGCCAGGGACCCCCGCAAAGGAGTTTGGACTGTGCGGCTTCCATCCCGCAGGTTGCGGTTCTCCGAGTAGCTTCCAAGCGAGACCAGGTGGAGAGCACAAACAGTAGGAAGATATTGAGTAGCGGTGGTAGGCCTCAGACCGACTATGTCAGGATATCCAGGTAAGGCAGAGAGGCCTTTGAAAAGGAGACCAGACAGTAGCAAAGAAAGTCCACAAATATTGAACCAACAGGAGGACAAGGGACATAGGGAGGCTCAAAGTTGGTGCACAGGGGATGTAATAGACTGCTGGGACAGAAGTACAAGGAGGGCCAGGTAAACTGGGGAGCTTTGGGACTGGATCACAGGAGGTGCAATAGTCTGCAGACACTGAAGTAATAGGAGCCACTGCAAGCCATGTCTACACAGGCAGAGATACTCAAAGATCTGGCACTAGCATGATGGAACAGGTGCTTTAAATAATTTCCCAGTAATAAGACATTAGCCAATGGTAGGAGATAGAAATTAATAGAGATTGCGTCTGCGCATGAGCAGACCCAAGTCGTAGATAGGGCTGCCCAGACCGAGCCGCAGCATTCAGCACCGCAGAAGATGCCAGAGGGGACCAGTGGGTTAGAGCACTGGGCCCCGACTGAGCGATCAGAGTGTCTGGTGCATGACAAGTACAGTTGAAATCTTAGTGAAATAATAATATTCCAAACTGTGAAGAACATGCAAGCACTATAATAGCAATCAATTTATGAAAAGATTTAATTTAAATTAGTGTGATGCTCTGAGCAATATTCTGCTGGGAAACCTTGGGTCCTGGCATTCATAAGGATGTTACTTTACCACCTACTTAAACATTGTTGCAGACCAAGTACACCCCTTCATGGCAATAGTACACAATATTAGGCAGGTGGTTTTAATGTTGTGGCTGATTGGTATATATGTGTGTTACAATTTGCCAGGTTCAGTATGTTTTGTTTGCTACAGAAATGAATTGAGGCATAATTGCTACAACATCTTCAAGAAACTAAAAATATCAGTACAATAAATCTATTAAGCAGTAATTTATACCATTATTGACTTCCAAAATGAAACTGCATCAAAATCTGAATGGATCAGATTTGATCTCTCAGAATGAAAAATCTGACTGGTTAAATAGCCCCTCAGTGTGTGAGATCATTAGCCAGGTTGCAACTAGGAATCACTTGCTTTCATTTAGGACCAAGTGACTTGAACTGATGTTCAAAGTATCAGATTTGCGTTATTAGCCAAATTGTCCACAGATAATTTAATTTGGTGATTAGGCTAAGTGACAGGAGCTACATGTGTATGAGCGTCTCAAGCTGTGTGTGACTGTGGGTCACTGGCTTTGAATTTGAACCTCAGGTGCAGAGTCAAATGAATATTTTGTCTTAACCAGGGAGCTCTGGAAGAATGTAATGGACACTGCAGTAAGACAACCAGAGATAGCAGACCCCAGACAGCTGCTGAAAAGAAAATGATTAAGTCAAAAATAGACCAAAAAATCAAGATTAAAGTCAGAGTCAGAAGGAGACAGGGATAATCAGCAAATAGGCTTGATCAGTTGATCAATAAGCTACAATGAAAAAATCACAGTAAGTGATAAAATTAAGTGGCTCAGGCAAAACTGTGCACTGAGTACACTTTTTAACATGTTGACTGCAGACATCAGCATTTGTGAACCCCACATGCATCCACTTGTAAGAGTACAGCGACTAAGCTGGACAGGAGCATGCTGTCATGTACAAGAAACCTAATAAATGTGATCCTAATTTTCTGAAGTTCTTAATGGTAGGAGGGGAGAGCAATTGACAGTGGAAAAATATAGATTATTATGGTTTTTTTATACGCTTATCATTTAATTTATATTAAACTCATGCTATATACATTTTTCAATTTCATAGTCATAACGCATACTCAGAGTATTCAAACAATTTACCAAACGAATTTACCTCTGCATCTTCTTTATAGTTCAAGCTATTGTCTTTCATATTTTCATCCATTAAACGTTTTTAAATGAAAGCTAAATTATGGCATGAATGGTAAATTATGAAATGTAATGCATATAAACAGCAAGAGTGGCTATTATTGGATTTATGCTCTAGACTTGTCTTTACTTAGATTTAACTATAACATTGTCATTTTATATATTTACCCACTTCTAGAAATTTTTAGTTTGTGCAAATAACTGAGAACAAGAAGTGTTAGTGAAGTTTATCATGCATGCACATATGTAACAGCTGACTTGTTTTTGACTATCTGTAACAGGAGAAATCCTTGGACCTTGATCTGCTGATGATTCAGCATGAACATATTTTCAAAAGTCCACTATCACTGCAACTTAGTTGCACAGAGTCATAGAACCAACAGTCAGCAAAACATTTGTTCTAATTCAAGGGTTTTTTTTCCTTCTCTGTGCCCTACAAAATCCATGTCTCAACTCATTTGAACATTTTGTGCCTCTGCTTGCAGCAATCTAGATCCCAGGAGCATATGTATTGAAAAAATGAATGAGCTCCTCCATACGAAATCAATGTTATAATAGGAATGTAGTAAGTGGTCACAGGACATAATACATAGAAGACCTCTTCCCTATAGTAAAACAATATGCAGACTTTTTATTATAGTGAGCCATTAAAGTGCTATGTGAATATTCACATTAGAGTTTACTCAGAAACCTGTTGATCATTTAAGGTAAACAAGCCAATGTATAACATAAATATATGGTTCTTCTGTGGTTTAATCAGTGATCTGCTGTGGAACAAAGTCCAGAGCATGAGAGAAGAGAAAAGATTATTGATGTCATGTGCGATACAAAATATTTTATGAGATTCAAAGGCTTCAAAGTATCTATGTGGGGCCAGGTTGTGCTATGTCAGCGCACAACAAGTGTAGGAAGATTTGGAATTTAGTATCCACATTGCTACTTTCCTATTGGAAAAGGATCAAACATCATATCACATCAGCACCCCGAATTTCTATTTAAAATAAATGACATTTTTATTATTGAGTTGTCATCTACCATATTAGCCTGGACATTTTCAGTTATTTCTTCTAGGAAAATTATCTGTACCACAACCTCCCTGACATTGCAAGGACCTTATTATTATTATGTTGGGAGCAGCAGAAGATAGCTTAATTCCACTGCAGAACTGCACTTTCCACCTGAATTATAAGTATTGGAGCTCACTGGCATACTGAAATGTGAGTGCTATTTCTCCAAATAGACTTTTCTTTGAAGCAGCTCTTGTAATAGAGTAGGTTTTAAAAACAATGTAACTCAGTGTCTATAGAGAAAATGGAGCTTTGTTTGGCCAGATAAAGCACATTGTTTGCAATAACATTGAGGCCACAATTTGGCAGTAGCCTCAGTGGAGGCGTGATTAGTAGAACATCTTGCATATTGTAGAAACATTTCAAATAAAATGTTTCCAGGGGTGTTAAAGAAAAAGACTGGCCTACACACAGCTACTCCAATCCGACAGATAAGGCAGGAGCCTTCTCTGGAACCAAAAGAAGAAAAAAGAGATTTGGTTAAGATAAATGAGGAAGGATAGTTTTGTTTGCCTGTAGATGACTGTTTTAAAACTTTTGACTGGTTTATATTTCATGTCTTGCTTCTCACCTCATTCCAACTGTAACCTATCACTGGTAGCTGTACAGAAATGCCAGTCGTCAATGATTGCTTTATTATTGTGCAATGCCAGTAGTTAGGATTCACTATTAATGTGGACTTCTCAAGAGTCAGAGCATAAAGATTTAACATTTAGAGTTGAGCAAATCTTTCAAAATTTGATTTGCAACCAATTTATAAAATTCAGAAATCCACTTTTTTTAATCTGCCAGATGAAAGAGCTTTACCTAAATAAATTAACTAACCACATAGGCTTTTCCATCCCCGAGTCATCTGTCTTTTTCTGATGTAACTAATGAGATGGTCAACGTTGCATCTTGATAGTCTTATTTTGATTGCATGACTGAGATTGGTTTTATTCCACAGGTGGTTTTTATATCCATCATCTGAACAAGGCCAGATTTGCGAAATTATTTTGGTGCTCCAAAATATAAGAAATGTGCACATTTTTCATGCAACTCTAGTGAAAGAATACTTCTACAACACTATGATAACACTTCCTCTCCCTAAATTGTCACAAACATGAACATGAATCGATGCCAATGCACAGTGGTTAGCTTTGCTGCCTCCAAATCATGTTAGGGTTGCAAGCAAATTTCTCTCCATATAGGAAAATGTATTCAATATCATAATGTATTTGACATAATAAGCAAAGTACAAAACAAGGATAAAGCATAGCTAAGAACATGCAAGAGGCATAATACAATAATGAAGTTGGAGCAGATAAGAAACAGGGCACTACTTGTGAAACCTTAATATATTAATTACATGCATCAGTGTTGACTGGCTCAGAGGTTGAACTCAAAACACAGACACAAAAACACAAGACTGCAGACCATATTTTTGCACCTACTTTTGGGGCCTATTTTTGCATTCTACACAAAAATCAGACTTGTTTCTGTCTACAGTTACTTTGAGGAGCTTATAAATTTTTGGGTTCAACCACCATGGTGTTTTTTTTTTTAATTGCTAAGCTGCTAACTTGAGTTTGAAATTCAAACTTGAACACAGCTTGCAGTTAAAATGGATTAAATTAAACCATAAATATATGGTTTCAACCATGCTTGAACCATTGTCAAACTTAAATTGCTACATTTCTAAGTAGTTTAAGTTCTTTTATTATTCAAACAGTGAACATAACGGTGTTCAAAGTTCGAATTTGTAGCTTGCATGAAACACATTACAATACTATACAAAATACAATGTAGCCATGTAAGCTTGAATTAGCTTATACATGGTCAAACTTGACAGGGGGAATTTTTAAATGAGTTTTAGTCATGGTGTTCCAAAGTACAATAAAATGCTTTTCTGGAAAACATTTAGCCCCCAAGCATTTATAGATACTATATTGTATACTTATTATGTACTGAATAAAGGGAGGCATTTAGTTGGCAATCTGCATAGAAAGGATGCAAGCAGAGTAACACATTTGTGCAACAGTGGACCTATTTTAAAGATAAACAAGTGGATGACATATGTGTGATAAAAAATGGTATAATGTCTGATTTAACATAGTTTGGAAGTGTCTTTTCCCAGAGCAGGCTGACAGGGTGTGTCTGTAGTCAGAGCGAAGAGAGCAGCTGATGAGAAGTCTTTTTTAAAGGAAAGTTGGGAGTGTCACCTGTCCATCAAGCTAGGGCTTTGGGAGGAGTGTCAGGTATAGAAACCTGATTGTTTCACTGTTCAATGTGACCAATGCTAGAGAAGCTGGCCTGTGTCTAGAGAGCTGGTCTCTTTGTATTTGGCCACAAGAAAGTGTATGGAAGCATTATGCTGTCAAGTATGATAAAGTCCTGACATTAAAACAAAGTAAAAGGAAAGAACTTGTTTGCGTGTGTTTCACCAGAAGTGTGCTCCTGCCACAATACGTATCTTCAATTAAAGGATATAATAAAAACTCGCTGACTTTATGGTGAGCAATAATACAGCAAAACAGACTTACATCTGCTGAAACCAGAGCATTATTCAGTTCCCAGTTAGGGCTTGATACATATTTGTATGTACATCTATTTGTGTAGAGTATCTTGTGTGAAATAGATCTGCACATGTTCAAAATCAGACCTTATGCCAAAGATTGCAATTGCATGCAATTCATGTCTGAACATAAATGACAGAACTGTCTATGACTTGAGGCCAAACAGGGAAGGGATTGACTAATGTAGGCCATGTACAGTATGGGTGTTTGGTCCCAGATGTAGCTGATTCAACGTGTGGTTTCACCCGTATTATTTGATCCAGCTACAGAGCAGGTCTAAGTGCCAACTGATAGTGATGACTGAAATGTCACAGTCTATGTTTTAAAATCTACACGTATGTGTGCCGCTAGATAGCACAGAACATGTGTAAGCAAGTAAGATAGACTATAAAAGGCATTGTTTATACAGTACACTCTAAAAGCATATTTATCTATTGAACGTAAAAAACGAAATATTTTTCTTTTAAATCCATATTTCTATTAATGATTATAATGTTAAGAGTTCATTTATTTTATAATATAATTTTTTATGCATTCATATGTGACCTTGTGAATATCATGCTGTGAGCTTGGACTTGAGCGAATAAGACACAAGAACGTTTGCCTTCCGTAGCCTCTTTCTGCATACTGAACTTTCCTCATCTTGCAGTGTTACAGGTTATTGTAATTTGTGTTCCTTTTCATATTTTAGGCTATTGCTTATATGTTAAACAGATTTATTCTTAAATGTTGCCAGGTGTAATAGTTACTCAGGGATAAGACATAACAAGAGGTATGGGCTAAATAATAAGTTTAAATAAACTCCATATCTGTCACGATCTGCCTTCTGCAGCTCCTGTCTGCCAGGTACTATGTTGGACTTATGTCTTTGTGTGTATCCAGCCTGCAGTACCACTGTTCCACCAAAGGGACCACTGCGGTACTTGGACTGCTCTGCTACCTGCCAGAGCTAAGCTCATTATTCTGGGATGCTTAGCACCTGTCTCTGGCCTATAAAGACTGCCTTCCCCCAGCAGTCCTTGTCAGTTTATCTGTTGCCATTACCTGCGCTACTTTTCCTGTTTGCTATCCTAATTGATCTCCTGGTACTGACCTCTGCTCGTCCCTCCATTTTGGCACCTGTTCCTGTGACCCCTGACTCGGCTTTGATTGTGTCTCTGTACCTGCTTCACCCTGCTTCTCCCTGTGCTTTGTGTCTCCTGAGTACTGACACTCGTGACTCCTCTAGTGCCTTTTGCCTCTTGACTTATCCAGGTATCCTGATAAGTGATTTCACCTGCCACTCCGGCCTCAGTTTCAGACTTGTGTTCAGGCCTCTCAGTACTGATTCTTGAACTATATTATTGCCATTATCTGCATTTGTTGTTACTGAGTTCTCTTGCTATTATTGCCTTACCCTACTGAATTGCATCCTGAAACCTGTGTACCGGCGTTTAATAAAAAACACTTTGTTCTCTACGCTTTATCAGTGGTCTTATATTGGAAATCCTGACAATATCATCCACTTCATTTGGCCAACAAGGACATTGCATAATAATACCCTGGCCCATACTCCTAGGCACTTTCTCCTCAGGGAACCAACAGTCCCTAGCCAGCAGGGGGAGGACACTCTGGGGATAGCCTTATCATCTTACCACCTATCACAAGCTAGCTACCGCCATATTATGCCCCTCATTTAGCTCCATCATCGTGGGAATAATGAGGGTTATATAACCTGTGTTTTTGGTCTGTAAGTGTGATCTTTGTGGTGACTAGGAACCTCGCTTCTATCACGTGCATATGCTGCGCTTGTATGGAATTCTTCTGCCTGGTGTCTGTACATCGACTCTCCTGTTTTGCCATCTGCTGAATAAACCACATCTCTTGTTGCAACAATTTGCCTAGGTGGTTTTCAAAGAATCCATCAGGATGCATGGTCCTCACCCTGTACTACATGTCCCTGAATTCCGACAATTCCTTGTACAAACTGGTACCTCAGGCTGCGGATTGGGGAAAGTGTTGAGCCAGGTTGGGAAAGCTGGTCACCCAGTAGCATATGTGTCCTGGAAACTGGTGGCTAGGGAAATTGCCTATATCCAAAGAGTGTTTTGCCATAGTATGGGCACTAAAGAAGTTACAACCCTATTTACATGGCCAAGAGTTCTTGGTTTTTACTCACTATAATCCTCTCAGCTGGCTCAACAGCAGACAATGATGGAGCCTGGCTCTTCAAATCTATAACTTTTCATTTCCCACAAAAAGGACAGCCAACATGGGAACGCCAATGGACTATCCTGTCAGGAGGAGCCAAATGTTATTCATTCTATCCACCTGGCCCGGTACCCATCGCTTTTCCGGCAGTAGGACAATCAGACTCATGTCCTAGATTTAAGAAGGGTGAGGAATGTGAAAACCATGCAGTGAGTTTGAACTCGAGCGAATAAGACACAAGAACATTTGCGTTCCATTGCCTCTTTCTGCATACTGAACTGTCCTCATCTTGCTGTGCTACATTTTATTGTATTTTGTGTTCTTATGCATTTGCTAAAATACGCTATTGTATTCCATGCATATTTTAGGCTATTGGTTATAAGTTAGACAGATTTCTTCTTAAATGTCGCAAGATCGAATAATTAATCAGGGATAAAACAGAACAATATGAGCCCAGTCATATTGGGCTTGTTATGTGCGTATTGTCGCTAACCAATAACGATTGTCGAACCTCGACTTGTGTTTCCAAAGCACAAAGATTTATTCGCAAATAGTAGAATAAATATGCTCAAGCGAAGTAATAGTAAATACAGCCGTTACTTATCGCAGGCGCTTTGGATCCAGTGCAGTCATTCAATCCTGAAGTCTGGGGACAAGATGTCTGCATGCTGGATCACAAGCTGCTGCTTATATACACAATCAAATACAGTAATACAATGAAGATGGAATAGCTTGCATCTATTGGTCCAGGTCTCAGGAAGGTCCAAGGGGTCGTCATCATTGGCCAGTTCATACAAAGGAATCCAAAGGAGGGGGTCATTTCTGCAGGGGGTATGCTCTGCTCTTCCCGCCAAGATTCCTTAGTCTTAAGTAGTTCATAATTCCCTATCATTCATAACTTGTTTATGCATTCTGCGATTCCCTCGCAGAGTGAACCAAACAGTAGGATATGTAATGAGGTTCATTATGATACCACTCATGATGTTATTCCTTCAACCCATTCCGTGTATTTCACTAATATGCATGTAACTCTGATATAACATATAAATACTACTATATTTCGACATAACTGACTATGTGTTGCAACTACCATTAATGTGTACTATTTTATAAGTATGCGTGTCTGTGCGAATGTATGGTAAAAGACCGATTACTGTTGCCGCCACGTGTAGTGGATGCGCATGCCCTTTCACACCGTAGCGTGCCCTTGTACGCCGTAGCGTATCGTACGCATCTTTTCAGACAAAGACAACCAAGTTTGCTAGACTTTAATTGAAATGACTTTATCCAATTTGCTGACTTCGACAGTTCCACCCTTTGATAGTGTAATAAACTATCACCCAATCACCGTTTCAAGTTCAGGATTATACAATACTTCTTCACAGACCATGATCTCGGTATCTGGTACTACCCTTTCAGTCTCTTTCTCAGTGTTACTCCTATGAGACCATTTTCCACACTTCAACACAGTAGGAACACATTTGACAACTAAACCAATTGCTAAGATGACACCCAGTATAAGGAGAAGGAGCTTACCTACACTCGCAATCATTTCCTGTACCCACTCCCCCAGACCGGAGAACCATTTTGCTGGGTTTAACCATGAGAACCAACCCGCCACCTTTTCCCCGACCTCATATAACGAAGAATTATGGCTCTTTCGAAATTCCCATTTCAGCTGCAAAATTTCATCCATCTTCCGGTCTATAACCTCTTTAGGGTCATCCGTATTATTAGTAATGTACGTGCAACATTTGACACCGAACTGGGTGGCCAGTGTCACACAGTACCCACCAGTAATAGAGGTGAGATAATTTAGTATCAGTCTATGTTGCACCAACTCTTTCTTGTACGCTTGTAGCTCCCTTCCAGTATACCTGAAAGTGTCATCATACATCTCGGTGATATTATCTATTAATTTGGCTAGGTCTTGGATATATTTAAAGTTTAATGTTCCCCGAGCGGTCCTGGTGAGATCTAGAGCAACCATAACTTGGAAACCAGCAGTTTCACTAATCAATTTTGTAGCTATGGGTTCCTCACCAGGAATCATATTTCTCTTTCCACGGTGTTCATACTGTGTGTGTATGTATGGTGGTGATGTAGTCTTGTGAATATCAACCATTTCTTCATGAGTAATAGTCATGATTTCAGGAACCAGTTTAGCTAGGAAACACAAGCCCTTGGAACTCGGAGTCACCCAGGAATAAGCTTTTCTTCCACAAACAAAATACACATCCTCAGGGAGAACATAAGGAACAGTATGCCCATGAATTATATCACACAGAGTTTTGATAAAACTACCCATGCCTAGTGTCTCCATCTGCTCTAGACACGTGTCGGCATTAATGACATTTTCACATTTATCTGTAGAGACTTTTCCAATGGATACCTTCTTATGTTTGGTTATACGCCCTAACTTGTGACTTCCATCAACATTCCTGCCTAGTAGTGACCTTGTGAGTCTCCCTCTAAAATGAGTGTGGCGAGCCATTGTCTGATCTGATAGGTCAGCCACCCAATTCTCCAGGCGCTTTGCATGAGATATGTTTAGGCACAGCAAAGATCTGCCTATGGAGTATTGTCGAAGCGTCAGACTAGGGGACTTAGTGTTATTGTACCTCCCTTCTATGGGCCTCCCACCCCTTAATTCGAGTACTTCGGATATGTTTAGAGGGAATGGCACTAGTCCTATGTTATGCTGCCCTTGAG
The DNA here is from genome assembly GCF_038048845.1 of Mixophyes fleayi. Classification (NCBI taxonomy): domain Eukaryota; kingdom Metazoa; phylum Chordata; class Amphibia; order Anura; family Limnodynastidae; genus Mixophyes; species Mixophyes fleayi. The sequence continues at coordinate 263,633,735 of NC_134402.1, forward strand.
GCACGTGAGAGCACACCCAACACTCGGTTTGGTTTAGCACCTTACCCACCAGGGAGTGATAATCCTCCAAGGATGCCCGCCTATATTCAGAGTACTGGGGGACTGGCTTTGTTGGATGCATCTCTCTTCAACTAGGGAGTCGCAGAACTTGCAGATACAATACTCATCAGACAATAGCCCCTCACACTGCCTCCGAGTTCCTGAGCTAGCAGACCTTTTCATAACCCCTGGACCAAGTTTGATAATGGGCTGTTCAAAGTATCCTATTAACTTTTCTTCGGCCTCCATTTCATCCGTATCACTCCCAGAACTCTCCTCCGTCCTCCATCCTCCTTCACAAAAATAGAATGTCCTAGAAAAAGTAAAAACAAGGAAAATCCTGGAACAAAAGAAAAACAAAAACCGCCACTCCATCGCTGGAAAGATAGTAATGAGGCAACGTCTCTGGTTCAGGTGTCTCAACTGCAAGCTTTAGGTCTCCCGGAACAGGCTCACGAGTGACAGCTCTATGTCGTCGGTCTGAGTTTTGTCTTGCACTTTCTCCGGATTATGGACTCTCCTGCAGTGGGTGGAATGGACCCAAGTGTCTCTCTCTGCAACCTTCAGTGTTGTGGTACTGGTCAGCAGCACTTGGTACGGGCCTTCCCAACGGTCTGTTAAACAACCTGAACGTAAGAAATTGCGGATCATAACATAGTCTCCAGGTTCAACATCATGACAGTTCGTCTCTGGCATACCAGGTGACAGCATTTTTAGTTTTTGTTGTTGTTGTTTCAGCTGTCTACTCATTCTTATAAGATATTGTACAGTCACTTCATTATTACACTTGTGGACTCACGATCAAATGAGGTTGTCGTCCGAACAGTATCTCAAAGGGGGACAGATTAAGAGGAGGTCTAGGAGTGGTTCAAATGCTATGCAGGACCAACGGCAAAGCCTCAGGCTATGCCAACCCAGTTTCAGCCATTATCTTACCCAGTTTCTTCTTGATAGTACCGTTTACTCTCTCCACCTTACCACTGGCTTGTGGTCGGTAAGGGGTGTGAAGTCTGCTACTGATTCCCGTGAGTTTACACATATTTTGGAAGATATCACCAGTAAAATGTGTGCCCCTATCACTTTCAATGATTCTAGGGATACCGAACCTACACACAAAATCTTGTACAATTTTCTTTGCAGTGAACACAGCAGTATTAGTGGCTGCCGGATATGCTTCTACCCAACCGGAAAACACATCAATACACACTAACACATACTTTAGATTCCTGCACGGTGGTAATTGGATATAGTCAATTTGTATTACCTGAAAAGGTCCGTCTGTAGGAGGGATGTGGGATGGCTCAGTTGGAATAGTTTTCCCAACATTTTTCCTCAAACAAGTAAGACATGACATTGCTTTCTTACCAGCTTGAGAGGAAAATCCGGGAGCATACCAGTATGCTCTCACCAGTTTGCGCATACCTTCTTTGCCCAGGTGAGTCAGGCCGTGTGCTGCTTCAGCCAGGCTTGGATAGTATGTTCGGGGAGCTACAGGCTTACCTTGTCCATCCCTCCAGAGTCCTGAGGACTCTTGACCACATCCCTTCGCCTTCCAGACCGCCTTTTCCTGCAGGGAACACAAATCTTGCATTTCAATTAATTTCTGCATGTCTAATGTCTGAAAAACCATCATAGTCTCGGTCGATACAGTCATAGGTTGCCCTGCTGCCCATTTAGCAGCTTCGTCTGCCCTGTTGTTGCCCAGTGACACTGGGTCTTCTTCAAAGGTATGGGCTTTGCACTTTATGACGGCTACTGTTCTGGGTAACTGTATCGCTGTCAGAAGTCTTTTTATGTGTTGTGAATGTGCTACTGGTGTACTTGCTGCTGTCGTAAAGTTTCTAAGACGCCAAAGGGCCCCAAAATCGTGCACTACCCCGAAGGCGTACCTAGAGTCAGTATATATATTGGCTGATTTACCCTCTGCCAATTCACACGCTCTCCTTAGTGCTACTAGTTCCGCCACCTGGGCTGAGTGAGGTGGGCCAAGGGGTTCAGCTTCTACCACATCCTGATCGTCTACAACAGCGTAACCAGTACATAGCTTTCCTGTCTCTGTCTGTCTATGGCAACTTCCCTCTGTATAAAACGTAAAATCTACATTTTCTAAGGGGGTGTCACGTATGTTGGGCCTTGCAGTAAAGGTCTGATTCAGGTGTTCCATACAGTCATGCGTGTCAGTATTCTTGCCTAACTCATCATCAACCAGGGTCTCCTCACCTCCCACCCTTTGTGTCTCTAGAGACACATACGGAAGGTATGTAGCTGGATTTAAGGTGCTACATAGTTTGATGGTGATGTTTGAGGGTGCCATCAGGGCTAGTTCCCATTTTGTGAATCTAGCTGAAGAAACATGTCTGGTTTGGGCTGAATTTAACAGAGCTGATACAGCATGGGGTGTATAGATGGTTGAATTATGTCCTAATACTACATCCTTGCTCTTACTTACTAGAAGGGCCGTTGCTGCTACACTTCTGAGACATGTTGGGAGTGATCTTGCCACATTGTCTAATTGTGCACTGTAGTATGCTACCGGTCTGCTAGCGTCACCATGTTTCTGTGCGAGGACACCTGCTGCACAACCATCAGCTTCTGTACAAAATAGCTCAAAAGGCTTTTCATAATCAGGTATTCCCAATGCAGGTGCTCATGTCAGACTATCTTTAAGATTAAAGAACGCTTGCTCTGACTCTTCTGTGTGTACAACATGTTCTGGTTTTGAGGAAGAGACTAGCTCCTGCAATGGTAATGCCAGAATAGAAAAACCTGGGATCCAGGACCTACAGTATCCACACATCCCCAAGAAAGTACGAATCGGCTTCTGGCTCTGTGGCAGGGTCATGTGTTGTATGGCCTCAATTCTGTCGGTTGTCAGGTGTCTTAGCCCCTTAGTGAGGCAGTGTCCTAAGTATTTGACCTTAGTCTGACATGGCTGTAATTTATCCTTTGCCACCTTGTGCCCTGTTTGTGAAAGATGAAGCAACAACAATTTAGTATCATGTAAACATGACATAAAAGAATCAGAGCACAACAACAAATCGTCCACATATTGAATTAGAACAGACCCATTGTGGGGTTGAAAGGATTGCAAACAGTCATGTAAGGCTTGGGAGAAAATACTGGGGCTGTCAATGAACCCCGGGGTAGTCTGGTCCATGTGTATTGCACTCCCCTGTAGGAGAATGCAAAAAGGTATTGGCAGTCAGGGTGAAGAGGGACTGAAAAGAAAGCAGAACATAGATCAATGACAGTAAAATGGCTGGCAGACGGTGGAATCTGCATGAGGATGACAGCTGGATTCGGCACTACGGGGAATTGGCTCTCAACAACTTTGTTAATTCCCCTTAAGTCCTGGACTAATCTATAGCCCCTCCCCCCACTCTTCTTCACAGGGTAAATGGGACTATTTGCTGTACTGGCCGTACGGATTAAAATCCCTTGTTGTATCAGCCTCTCAATAACAGGATATACCCCTAGTTCCACCTCCGGTTTTAATGGATACTGTGGGATTTTTGGAGCTATCCTACCACTTTTTAGATTGACCATGACAGGGGCTACGTTTGCCATCAGTCCAGTGTCCTGTCCATCTCTGGTCCATAGGGAACCTGGTATTTCCAGCAACATCCCCTTTACTTGAGATGGACTTTGTTCTATAACAGGAGAGTGTAACATTAACCTTTGAGGGGTGTCCAATATGTCCTGTACCTCATGTGCAACCTTCTCGGGTATATCTAGGAACACACCATCTGAAGTACAGTATATGACACATCCCATTTTACATAACAAGTCTCTCCCTAGCAAGTTAGTAGGAGCCGCTGCAGCTAAGAGAAACGAATGCTTAGTATGCAGAGGGCCGATAGTAACTTCAGCGGGTTTAGTTAGAGGATAATGTAACACTTTTCCCGTCACCCCCATAGCTGGAATGGTTTTACTGGTCACCTGTAGATTGAAAGGAGAGGTTATCACAGATCGGGCCGCCCCTGTATCTACAAGAAAAGTTTGTTTCCTACCAGCTATGTCAACTATCATTGTTGGTTCTTCACTCTGACTCTCAGTTAACCTCACTGGCTGTAGACTACAGGTATGACCTGACCCCTAGCGCTGACTATTGATTTCACGCGTAGCATTTGCTGCCGTAATATGCGCGGGTAGATGTGAGTCTTCTAGTCTATGTGAATCCTTCCTTGGAGGATATCTATGTGACCCACCCCTATGTGTATTGAGTCTTTCCTTATTACAATCTCTCCTGTAATGTCCTTCCTCGTTACAGTTGAAACACCTGATCACTTCAGGTTTCCTGTTATATGGGTTGTATGCTGGTGGTCGTGTATGCACCCCTTCTAGAGCCTGTATACTTACCGTCATTAACTTATCACTTTTCTCTTCCCTTTTTCTAAAAAGATTCTTGTCATGCTCCACAGCAGACTCCCTAAGAGAGTCTACCGTGACGCCTCTCCAATTAGGTAATGTGGTTTGTACTCTCGTCTTTAAATTTTCTCTAAGGCCGTCCATCAGTACTCCTACAGCTACCTCTCTGTGATGTGGATCCTCACTTATGTTGGATATCCCAGTAAATCGTGCAATCGCTGTTATAGCTCTAGAAAAGTAATCTGAGGCAGTTTCACTATTCTTTTGTTTAATGGTGAAAATCTTACTCCAATTTACTACTACTGGAAAACAGATGGCTAAGTGTTTGACAATTTGTTCTATATTCCGTTGGTTAATCTCATCAGTCAAGGTGTCATCTTCCTCCAACAAACAATCTTCAATAAATTTTTGTATGTTAGTATTGGGAGGAAGACACGCCCTCAACACTACCCGCCAATCCTTACTGGTTGGTTCGTGAGCATTCCCTAAGTCTTTAACAAATTTCTGACATTTAGCTAACTCCTTTCTAGGGTCTGGGAATTCAGTCATAACGGAACGTTATTCTGATCTAGTCCAGGGACAATGCATTGTAACATTTCTTAAAGGAACTACACCATCCTTATCCGGTTTCCCATTGGGAACCGATATTGTGCGGACCGGGAACACACCCTCTGGTACACTGACTTCAGGGGACACTACAGGATTTACTGATCCTAGATTTAGGACGCTTTCACTCCTAGTGATCACGCTACTCTCACCTATCTCAGCCATTTTCTCATACTTGCGCTGAGCTTCTAGTACACTAACAGCATGGGCAATGGCTGAAATCACAGTGGGTTCATCTTCATTTTCAGATACACTTGATTGAAACTGGCTTAAAACAGGGTACAACTTAGTAATTTTTCTATTTTCAGTTTTAACAACGGCTGTACTTACCCCTCCCGCCACATAAGGTGGCAGGGGCGCGCTTGCACTGAGTTCGCCACGCTTCTCAATGGTTACATCCGCCTCGCGTGCGCTTTTCGTCACGCCTACTTCCGGTTTGCATTCGCTGCTCTGCCACGTGTTACCTTCCATTTGCCACAATTTTAAACAATCATTATGTCTATTTCTCTTTTTCGTTGACTTGATCAACCATACTTTATCTTTTACAGTATTTAGTACCTCTGCATTAAAACTCCCTATTGTTGGGAAAGGCATATCACAAGCTTTGGTCATCCCGACCCACGTGTCACAATACACAGTTGCATATGCACCATATTTCTTACACATGAGAAACCTCGCTGAACCAATAGGGCCTTCCTTAGGCAGTACACTGACCATCTCTAGCGTATGCTTAGCACCCATGTTGAACAATATACCTTCTACCCGGAACACAGACACACCGCAATGCTCTGTTCCTTCCGGCCAAATGTGAAACACAGACACACCGCAATGCTCTGTTCTTTCCACCTAATAATTTCAACTCTGTTGCTATACTCACCGCTAGAGATCTATAATGCTCGGTGAACGTATTTCCTTTAGCCACGTTCACTCGCTTTTCTCGCACCAGGCGAGGATCCCTAATACAGAAATATCACTGTGGGCCCCAAGGGCTATCAGCTCCTCGATACCCTGGCTTAACCACAAAAATCTGCTGAGTTTATTATCGCTGGGAGCGCAAAGTCGATACAATCAACCTTTCTTTCCAGTATAATTCCTCCTAGCTGCTTCACCAATTTGCACTAACGGTGAGATCGGATCGCACTGCCTACCAATACTAATTATTAGCAAACCTTGCAATCTATTGGTAGCGCTTTGCGAAAAACACGTTTTCGCATTCGGTATACCTGCCCTGTATACCGTCCTTCAGTTGAGCAATCCGCCTCGTCAGACAGCAACTGAGCACAATCCACAATAAAACAGTGTATCTACGTTACAACATCACACACTATACACCTTTTCTGCGCAGAAAATCAAAAGTTCCCAACAATAGTAATAATGTCTCAGAGGCTTTCACAAGTAATTATACTATGCATGTACAATAACTATCAAAACGATTGTTTAACCACGTGGCAAGTTTACCGGAAGTTTGCGTACGCACAGCAGGAAGTACACATACGCTATGCAATGCAATACAGTTAAAACGCACAATGACAGTAAAAAGAAACAGTTTTCTCTTTTGTCCCTAGGTTCTAGATAGCGTGCCCTAGATAATGCAAAACGGACATTCAGTTTTGCAACACAGAGTAAAATTCAGGTTTTGAACACCATGCGTTCTTACCCGTTTATGACGCGTCTCCACCCTTTGTTGAGGAACCGAAATCCGTTGGTCTTGCGTATCATCGGCAATGAACCCTCCAAAGCTCACGAGCCCCCAAATTGTTATGTGCGTATTGTCGCTAACCAATAACGATTGTCGAACCTCGATTTGTGTTTCCAAAGCACAAAGATTTATTCGCAAATAGTAGAATAAATATGCTCAAGCGAAGTAATAGTAAATACAGCCGTTACTTATCGCAGGCGCTCTGGATCCAATGCAGTCATTCAAGTCTGGGGACAAGATGTCTGCATGCTGGATCACAAGCTGCTGCTTATATACACAATCAAATACAGTAATACAATGAAGATGGAATAGCTTGCATCTATTGGTCCAGGTCTCAGGAAGGTCCAAGGGGTCGTCATCATTGGCCAGTTCATACAAAGGAATCCAAAGGAGGCGGTCATCTCTGCAGGGGGTATGCTCTGCTCTTCCCGCCAAGATTCCTTAGTCTTAAGTAGTTCATAATTCCCTATCATTCATAACTTGTGTATGCAATCTGCGATTCCCTCGCAGAGTGAACCAAACAGTAGGATATGTAACGAGGTTCATTATGATACCACTCATGATGTTATTCCTTCAACCCATTCCGTGTATTTCACTAATATGCATGTAACTCTGATATAACATATAAATACTACTATATTTCGACATAACTGACTATGTGTTACAACTACCATTAATGTGTACTATTTTATAAGTATGCGTGTCTGTGGGAATGTATGGTAAAAGACCGATTACTGTTGCCGCCACGTGTAGTGGATGCGCACGCCCTTTCACGCCGTAGCGTGCCCTTGTACGCCGTAGCGTATCGTACGCATCTTTTCAGACAAAGACAACCAAGTTTGCTAGACTTTAATTGATATGACTTCATCCAATTTGCTGACTTCGACAGGCTCAACAATACGTGTGAACAAACCTCATATCATCCACTTGCCATCTGGCCAACAAGGATATTGCATAATAGTACCCTGGCCCAGACTCCTAAGCACCCTCTCTCCAGGGAACCATCGGTCCCCAGCCAGCAGGGGGAAATCACACTGCAGGGTTAGCCCTGTCACAAGGTAATTACAGCCCTAATACACCCCCTTTCAGCTCAATCGCCGTGGGAATAATGAGGGTTATATAACCTGTGTTTTTGGTCTGTACGTGTGATCTTTGTGGTGACTAGGAGCTCTGCTTCCATCACGTGTATACAATGTGCTTGTAAGGAAGTCTTCTGCCTGGTATCTGTACATCAACTCACCTATTTTGCCATCTGCTGAATAAACTACACTTTTGGATGCAACAATTCGCCTAGGTGGTTTTCAAAGAACCCATCAGGATGCATGGTCCTCACAGACTTTATATTGCGCATAAGCTTGATTTGAATATGGTCGTAACTCTGCTCAAGTTCCGTGCTTTTTTGCATCTTATGTGAAAGTTATGTTCCGATTTGAATGTCTGTAACATTTGAAGGTTACCTAAATTTCAATTTTAAATTATTACACTTTACACACTATTACAAAAAAAAATAGTGAAATTTGTGCACAAGGATACCGCCCTGAAGCGACAGCTTATGTGGGACATTGATCAAGTCAATTGCTGTTCTTTATCAAGCATAACCTACATTACACACATGCAGCTTATCTAGACTTCTTGCTTTTCTCCCAGAAACCTCTCCTCATGTTGCCACTCGCATGTCCTCACTCAAAGTTGCAGCACAAAAAACTTTCCACACTTCAGTTTTTTACTTATTATCTTTGGGAGTATTATGCAGTTGGGGTGAAGTGACTTCCATATTCCTAGTCATTTACAGGATTAGCTGGTTTCCACTAACATTCCAGAGGGTACCATATCCAATCTTGCAATACAGGATAGTTGTAACTGGAAATGTAAGTCTGGTTGGTACTGAGGATAATAATGTGTGATGGGCCATGGGGATTTATTATTGAAAATAAAATGTAACCTCTCTCCAAATATTTATATTTCCTCCCCGCCCCATTTCAACCCTTTCACTTATTTGGTAGATCAGATTCTAGCAGTCATTTTGTAGAATGTACTAAATAAATAACTAGAATCTGATTGGTTGCTATAGGCAACATCTCCACTTTTTCAAACCCGCAGCTTGGTAAATTTACCTCTAGATCTCAAAGGCCTCAACAGTTTAATAGAAATTAACTTATATGTTTCATCTGGCAACAGTTCATATATCACATGAACTTCTGTAGCGCCTTTCACTCTACAATGTTTTTCACCATTCAAAAGCATCAACCCTGCCCTAATTTCAAAACTCACTTTCTTAGTTTTTGTGCCTGGAAGTCTGAGCACTAATCAAATAAATCATATTCTCTATCCTGCTGTAATTCTACATTTTCAAAATCTGTCATTCCTTTTCCGCTGCCTCTATTATCTATTGTCATTCTTGCCTGCGTGAACTTGTCCTATTCCTTTCTCGTCAATAGCATGGTCATATGTCGATTCTGACCTCTCAGCTGCATCTGTAATCCTGGCAAGCTAACAACTTATTTTTTCCCTTAAGTGTTGTTTCAAATGCTGTAAATTTTGACTTAAAAATGTAGCAAAGAATGCAATAAACATCAGAAACTGAACACATATGTTTTGAAATAAAGCAATGCCTTCACTTTATACATGCAGAAATAAATTAAGCAATGAAATACTTCGAAAATCATACAGTCCTCTGTGATGATTTACATAAGAATTAGCTTGTTAACCAAATGCACATACATACTGGCCCTAATTTCCCCCCATCTTTGTTGCTTTGGACCACAAGCCATATGTGTTAGACCAGCGTCCCAAACATAAACTCCTAGAACAGGTAGTAGAGGTCTTCATCTTTAGCAGCCAACTTTTCTGTAGAGCGAGTATAGCTCACAGGTACTCAGATGCTCCCAGGTCTTTAACTCTAAGTAGTAGGAGCCTATATTTGGCGAACACAGTGCGGGTGGTAGGAGGATACCTGGAGACCAGACTGTATCCGGGGTGGAACAAGGCAAACGTGGACAAGCAGAATCCAGTAAGCTGGCAGAGGTCAAGGCGACAGGCATTCAAGCAGAATCCTGTAGTCAGGCAGACGTCAGGGTCACAAGTGAAATAGCAGCATCCGGTAAACAGTCAAGGGTCACAATAGAAGGCAATCAAATAGGAGTTGAGAGTCTCAGGACAAACACAAGCAGGTCAGCAATCAGAGGTTCTGAAGCTATAACTTAAATTAAGCCAATAGCCAATCAGCTTTTCCACTCCAGCAGCCTTACTAATTGAACACAGGAGGCTATTTATACTTAGGGGACCTGTTGCACCTGCACCCAACTGACAGCTGTGTCGGGATGCGGCGGTGAGGAGAAAAGTGTCCAGGTTGTGGCCCTGGCTACAGCCGGGACGAGGAGGCCTAAGTGATGTATTGGCTGTCATGGCAACAGTCAGGACACACAGCAGAAGGAACAGAGGGGCCACCGTATCGGAATTTCATGACAATATTCATATCTATCATGACATATGTGTACACCTTTAGGTCTCTGATGTTACATATTTACATTTCCCACAATGTCTTACTTGATCATTAAGATACTATTTTAGATATTTTTTTGGGCAATAAACACTGTCTATTAATGTGGTACATGACTTTCACTTGCTCTAGTCTATTCTTGTTCTCTGGTTGCACAAACATTTAGCTTGTTTTACTGTGGCCCTGGAAGCAATTCTGAATGTAACCACATGTACATGGGACCAAAACAACTGAAGGCAGGACCAACACATAGTAGTTGGGGGTCAACACACTGTTAGCCCTAGTAACATCTGTGTTAAGTGGGGCTAATGCTTGCGATAACAGGATAGGTATTGTGGTGGTACAAGTACCTCTGTGATACTTGTAAAATAGGCTTCTCCATGCAAAAACATTCCTTTTGTCACCGGAGGTAACCCTCTGAAGCGAGAAAAGCCCTATTTATTTATTAAAGGGAATTTTGCCCTTTATTAAATTGTTCCCTTACTACTTGCACAATCTTCAATGAGGAATCCCTGACCAGCAGTGTCTCAAAACCCCATTAGCGCGTGAACTCAATAGTGTAAGAAAAGTTTAATATTGAGACCTCCACAAACGTTATTAAAACCAGAAAATTGTGTTTAGATTTAATTATTTTGCATTGGAAACGGTTGTGAGTCTATTTGTACACATCACTTTAGATAGAGGGAGAACGGGTGGGATGTGGGGAGAAAGAAAGGGACAGGCACCCATAATGTGGAGTCAGAAACACACAAACAATTGCGTGGGCAGAATGAATCACACATGGGGAGACATAGAGGGAAATAGACACACAAACGAAGGGACAGAGATCAGGGCCATAACTAGGTCTGTTCTAGAGGGGCGGCCACCCACGGCGTAAACATGAAGAGGGGGGAGGGGCGCTTGGAATTAAAATTCTAGATGAATTTGGTTAAAATTAAGGTTTTGGGGTGGGCGTCACAATGCCTTCTTCACCCAGACTATATATTAGTTACGGCTGTGACAGAGATGCATACACACAAATTGGGAGACAGAGATGCACACACAAAGTGGGCACAGAGGCACAGAAACAAAGGGGGCATAGGCACCAGTGTTCTCCCCAGTACCTATTTTCCGAGTGTTTTTTCTTGCCACCCGACTCTTTGTGTACAACAGAGTCCTATTATAATAGAATAAACCATTGTTTCTCCTTTTTTTTACAGGCATTATGGGAGCACTACAGTTAGCAGTGTGTGTTTGACCACTGACCACCAGTCTTGGCAGGTGTGGGCAATAACCTACAGACTTTTTCAATATTATCTCAAAGTATTACATTGCCCCCCACCCGCCTACTACTTAATGCCACCCAGCTGGCAAAATTTTCTGAGGAGAACACTGGGCACACATAGAAAGGTGGGGTCAGAGGGACACATATGGGTAGACAGAGGCATTCACACAAAGGAGGGTATACCCAGCTTCAAGACGTTGCTGTCTTACCTGGCAAATGTATTCATCTTCCCATAACACTAGGTACATTTGTGTAAAAGTAGGCAAGTAACGTCACAAAAGAGCATTTTTGTAGTGGGATTGCACTTTTGCGGTTTACGTTTGTATGCAGATTTGTACCTGTTGCTCCATAAGCTTGGAGACACGCAATAAGGGAAGGGGCATGAATATAGTAAGGTCATGTTCACATAATTGTACAAAGAGCCATACCTGCATGGAGACGCAGTAACCATGCAGATGCTTGAGGGCTGATGATGATGACAGTCGCCAGCACTAGATTGTGCATTTGCCTACAAAGCATATAGTGCAAATATTATATGATTCTTTAGGTGTATTTTATCATTTAGTATTTGCTACTTTCATACTTAATAAGGAAGATTATTTCTGCTGCATTATAGGTTTTTTATTCATTTAAATCAAACCTTATAGCTAATGTGTTTTTCATTATTAAAACAAATATTAACTTGTCTTGTGCTTAAAACTTGCTTGGTGTATCTGGTGTAAATCTGGATGCATCTTGAGATGCATATGACTCAGCATGTATATGTAAATATACTATTTTTATGAGTGGCTTTTTAAAGCTTACCTTTTGGATGTATATGCATACAAAGCAGCATGAGCCACAATGTTCACAGCTATCATGAAAGAATGGCAAAATATCATTATTTTAAATGACTATACTTAAAAAACACAACCACAGCTAATTCAGCTCTCAATCACCTCAGCCAACTAGCACAACCATGATGTCAGCAGATGTCTCAGCTTCCAGGGACTGTTTAATGTTTCTCTTTTCAAGAACACATGCCAAAATAGTCTATACTTGCAGCCCTGCTGTTTCACAGTAAGCCCAAATTCTAAACTGGTAAAAACGACAATGAAACAATTTGAAACTATTTCCATTTTTCTGTTTTTAGTGGCAATTCTAGTTCATATGAAACCAGTCATTTTTTTCTGTTTCACAGATGCAGAAGATATGTGAAGAGAGGCCATAAGCCAAATGCACATAAACTCATGTGTTTGTGCAAGTTTCCTGCATTCCCCAGCCAATAATTGCCACAGGGAGGGTCTTAGGTTTCTCTATATATTCTCCCAGTGGATGCTGATTGCTTCACCGAATATGAGGGACCTGTAACACAAGACAGGCACAGCATCAGTTGCTTAGTATCTAATTGTTACCCCCATTTTATTCATGTTTTCTCATTCTTACCTTTCTCCTCTCCTGTTCCCTTAGCCTACCTTTTTATCAGTTTCTTGCTTCCCCCCTCTCTCCTTTCCTCCTTTTTCTCTTTTGTGCTTATCCCTCCCTCCCTTCTCCATTTTTCCCCCAGTCTCCATCCTCCCTGCCCAGCTTCACTTCCATATATATCTCCACTTCCATATATATCTAGCCACCTTTCCCCTCCATCCATTCCCCACCATTTCCATTGCATGCATTCAGGGGCACCCCAGCCCCGCAGTTTCCAAGCACCCCTGCCAACCCCTCCCTCTATTGCCCCCCCCCCTCTCACTTATTGCTGGGTTCTAACATGTTTCCCATTTTAGTACCACAGATGTTACGGGGTAAGGCAGATTTGAAGGCTGCACACTGGATCTTCACAGCAGACCGCAAGGAGAAGTAACCAATGAACAACGCCATTCAATGAGATTTAAGGAAGCAAAGGGACCCCATGAACACAGGAAGGTAGGATTTTCCGATAGTAAAATAGCCGACTCTGTTTTACTTGACATAAAAAGTCTGAAGGCAAGCAGAGCGACGTGTGATAAATACTGACTTACTAACACACAGACACATCACATTTCCGAGCCGGCTGTAATAAATTCCGACTATACCAAAGGCAGACAGTTGAAATTGATGTCAGTTCAAGACTCAACTGTGATATTTCCAGCTTTAAAGTGGCAATGCACGGACCCGGCGCTTGATCCTAACGTTAACATTACCCCTAACCTTACCCCTAACCTTAACCCTAACCCTATTCCTAACCCTAACCATTAACTTAACCCTTACATTAGATTATAGTGCGCCAGGTCCCTGCATTGCCGCTACAAAAGCAGAAATTTCACAGTCACATTTTTAAACTGATGTCAATGTCAACTGTCGGCCTTTGGTGGAGTCACAATTTATTGCAGCCAGCTCGGAAATGTGGTGTGCCTGTGTGATGGCAAGTCAGTATTTATCCCATGTGGCTCTGCTAGCCTTCAGACTATTTTAGTTGCGCAAAACAGAGTCGGCTATTTCACTATCGGAAAAGCATTTTGTCCCCTGACTTTAATTAATTTTGAAACAATTTTAAAGCATTGATTGTATTGGCTTAGAAATCGGGCACTACTTCGATTAGTTCTGGGGCAGCTACCACTGCGGCTTTTATAGGGTCTTCTATTGCAATGATAAAGCATCTAGTAAGATGGAAGTCCAATGGCTACAGGAACTCGTAGCACAGTCTAAACACACTGCACAGTATGGATGTCTTGCTGCACACAGCTTGCTTGGAGGCACACAGTATTGAAAGTTCATAGGTCCGTGACGACATTGGATCCCGGTCCTCGGCTGGCAGAACCAACCACATCTCAGGCCGCCTATGTATGGTGCCTAGAGGGCAAACCGCAGAGGGATGTCATTGATAAACAAGAATGCTTCACCCCTAAAGAATATGTTAATGTAATGCAATTTTTAGAAGGTCCATAAAATTTTTAGCCCATAATAACACCCAATCATTTAGGATTGGACCAGCTACTACTGCAGTTTTAGACGGGTCTTCCGTCATGGCGTTACAGCACTGAGGGTGATGGAAGTCTGATGCCTCCTAGACATGTGAAATCCGGTTGGTTAATGCCGATTGGTCCCCCATCACTAAAATTCTGGTCTATGCATTTATTTGGAGTTCGTGGATCTAGAGCCGGCCCTCCACACCAGCCATTCCTTTCAGCTTGGTGTGGCTACTGCTGCAGTTGAGAAAGGCTCTTCCGTCACACCAATTAAATCCCTAGGGCCATGGAAGTCAGATGCATATAAAGCCTACATTAGGCCGAGATGCTAGGGGTAATGCCTGCCCCCCATCCCTCTGTAACCCAGGGCTTCATGGTTTGTTGCTTTTAGCAAGAGCATGAAGGGATTTTTTCCTAATTTTTCCCCCAAATCAAGGCCTGATTAGCTACCAACCTCCTGGGTTTTTATGGGCTTTTACTTTTATATGGGTTTCCGGTGGTCAGCAGCAAAGTTGTGCTGGTCGTACCTAATCACCAGACTCTCCTGGTCCTTAAGAAGGTCAATAGGTCCATCGGTCATGTCACCAGATTGCTTGGGGGGAGTTGTTATTGATCACACTTTAATAACAATAGAGCGGGTGCAACTATTCAAGATAGATGGGGTTCACCTAACGGATGAGGGTTTATGGCTTTTTATAGAGCAAATATATTGGAGACTGAGGTTTTTAGATCGGTTACTTGTTGGAAGGCTGTGAGTTAGTTAATGGATCACAGCTTTGGCAGAAGAGCATTGCACTCAGCTACTAATTCATACGTGCTACTGCTGATTGGCCGCAGGTCACTGCAGCCTTCGAAGTAATCTGACTCTTGGTCTTTTTGTGTGGAATACCCTTTGACCTGCTTTGTGTGGGCACGGCACTGTGAGTCCAAAAGGGGTGTAGTCATATGGCTCCAAATTTAGCACTGGACAATCGTAAAGGAATATTACCTGGGACCAGTGGTGTAATGGCAATTTGACCTTCCACTGTTTGATTTTACCATTAGTTGTTAGCTGACTTGTTCTCTGTAAAGTGCTGCATATTATGTAGGCACTATATATGTAGAATAAATAAAAAGGATAATTAATAAATAATAGGTAATCCTCTGCTAGTAGGAACTCAAGAACAGTTGGTATGTATTGTGAAACGCCATACAGAAGATACATTGTGATTTCAGCATATTTTAATTGTTTTCATCAGCAGCATGCAAATAAAACTTAGACTATTATTGGCATTAGCAGGGGTGAGTACTTGCCAAACTATGGGAATGCTGGGAACGCTGGTCATAGTTACCCAGCAGGTTTTACATATAAGATGTTTGATTTTCATAAAGTTGTTTGAGTTGTATAAACTTTTGTCCTGTATTGCATGGAAGTTATTTCAAGTCAATTGATTAATTTTATTGTTACAAAGTAGAAGCACATCTAATTGAAAGCTGTATTGTATCATGAAGTCTATAGAGTTATTTTCAAGGTACATCTGACTATCATCATCACCATTTATTTATATAGTGCCACTGATTCCGCAGCGCTGTACAGAGAACTCATTCACATCAGTCCCTGCCCTACAGTCTAAATTCCCTAACATACAGAGAGAGAGAGAGAGAGAGAGAGAGAGACTAGGGTCAATTTTTGATAGTAGCCAATTAACCTTAACACTTTTGGAGTGTGGGAGGAAACCGGAGGAAACCCACACAAACACGGGAGGAACATAAAAACTCCACACAGATAAGGCCATGCAATGGGGTACCGCTAATTAGATTTGTGTAACATCATAAAACCACAAAGAATGTTTTTATGTCAAATAATTACTGAAAATATGTACTTTTATTTGGAAATATTATTCCATTTTTTATGAAAATTAATTAACATTTTGAATTGAACTCATGACCCCAGTGCTGTAAGGCATAAGTGCTAACCACTGAGCCACCGTGCTGCCCAATGGTCAGAGCATAGTTTTTTCAATAATCAATTCATGCTCATTTGGAATTACTTTCATTTTTAAATGGACAGGGATAGAGCAACTTGTAGCCAATCAACTGACTGGAGATTTCACAGCATGAGATTAGTTTGCTGGTCTTGTGGGAGGTAGTGATCTGTAACATGTATCAGAAATGCCAGTGTATGAAGAGAATGGATTAGTGATTCTATATTCCTGTCTAACTGGTTCAGGAAGATTATTGGTTTACATGGACCTTTATATGAAACCAACTTTATACAACAAACTTGTAGTTTAACATGAACCAATACAACCGGCTCTGCCTGCAGTAGGGAATAGCTCAAAATTTGTTCTGTATCTATGGACAAAACATCTATTCATATTATCATTCATGTAAAAGGGTCATTCAATTCAAAATGTTAATTAGTTTTCATAAAAAATGGAATAATATTTCCAAATAAAAGTACATATTTTCAGTAATTATTTGACATAAAAACACTCTTTGTGGTTTTATGATGTTACACAAATCTAATTAGCGGTACCCCATTGCATTACATCAAAGGCAACTTTGAACTATTTTAAAACCAGAGTGTGCTAAGGTTTCATAAGGTAGTAATTTAACATAAACCATGTTTTATACATTTCCATTATGCAATTGTGTTTTGTCAGTGGTCTCTTTCATGTTTGGGGGTGAGAGTAGAGCATTGTTAGGGCTTTAATACAGGTTTACAATTTGAACTTGAACTACAACTTGAACTACAGTTTAAGGCTATGGCTTAGACTTTAGTTTTGTGCTGCTCAATCTAATATTGGTGCTGTTGACACTGCTAGGGGTAAATTTTGTGATAGGGTTTTGCCTAAATGTAAGACTTGATTTATAACTAAAGGTTAAGATTAAGGGCTAGATTTACTAAGCTGCGGGTTTGAAAAAGTGGGGATGTTGCCTATAGCAACCAATCAGATTCTAGCTATCATTTTGTAGAAGGTACTAAATAAATGAAAGCTAGAATCTGATTGGTTGCTATAGGCAACATCCCCACTTTTTCAAACCCGCAGCTTAATAAATCTAGCCCTAAGTCTTTCTAAGTTCACTACTATAAAGTCTGATATTTTTTGGACTCAAGACACATGGACGTTTTTTTTTAAAGATTTGATTTGTGAAAAAACATGCCAGAGTTTCTGTCCTTGAGCCTATTAAAAATTATAGCATGGAACTTAAAAATAAGGGCAATATTTTGTACATTGTTTATGAGCTCTATATAAACAAAGGTTCATACTATTTTAAACATCAAATGCTTTTTATGTATTGGAATATACAGTATATTTATGAATGTTACAAATGCATCTCCTTATTTGATCTTATATATTAACCATAGGGAACCTTTAAATGTTTCAATTAAAAATGAGTCTGTTTCTATTTTGTATATATTGTCTTGAATCCAATTTGAATCAATTTGCATCAGATTACTTTGTCTGTTTTCCTTGATGTTATTACTCATTTGTCTATCTACTGTACGTAATTGGATATCTGAGTGTTCCAGTCAAATTTTGACATAGACCTGATAATTAAATATACTTGAACTATGGTGACCCTGACATTATAATGGCATCCAATTTATGTGATATAGTAATAGTCACCATCACACCTTTATGCTATATCACAATTTCCTCAAGAGACATAAACATCAGTGACCATTTTATAGTACAGGTATGTAACATGTTTACATAATGAATGTTGAATTAAAATCACAGATAAATGAAAATTAACCTTTCACACTGTAGTTTCTAATTATGTTGATCCAGAGAAAAGCAAAACAACCCCTCTCCCCAAAGTGACAGAAGTCAATTTAGTCTCAAAGGCTACAAAATTATTTTCTGACCCCAAAAATGAAAATGCAATAAATTCCCAAGATCAATGAACCCATAATTTCTTCTTCTATTTGTAGCTACAGATACAATTTCTTGCTAGAAATACATCCATTTAGGGGGGAATTCAATTCCCCCCGAATTAGCGCGGCGCCACAGTTATTACCGTTATTATGGTAATTTTAACCCGGCTTTCTGCTCGCAGCCCAGGGAGCTGCGAGTAGAAAGCCAATGTTGAAACTACCGTAATAACGGTTATAATGTGCAGGCCGCGTTACTGGTAAAAGTAACGTGTCCAATTGAATTCCCCCTTTAATGTTTAAATGAAAACAGTTAGGGAATTTTACCATCACCACTTAATATGGATATGAATTCCTTGACTAAATCACCCTTGCAATAAAGAACCCTATAGTGATGATGAAACCTTCTGTCTTCACAATAGATGATGCATTATCGTCTGAGTAGTACTTGATGTGAAAAGATACCACGAGAGATCATAGAAAGCATCAATGTCTGGGACACAAACAGGCCTTTGAACTGTTACGTCTGAATGTTATTTGCAATAAAGGTTCTTCAATGCAATCGATGTGGTTCCAAAGCACATAGGATTTATTCGCTAAATATTACAAGGCAAAGTTTGGCATGCATACGCATTCACTGTTAGCACTAACACAAGCTTCTATCAGAGTGCTCTAGTTTCCAAAGCCAGAGGTGAGCAATTTATACACTGTACAATTGTAAAAAGCAGTGACATCACAAAGATACACAGTTCCAGTTTTAAGGACCACATTCATAGGTCTATGGGTCATGATCTCCCAAGAACTCGATGTGCCATCGGTTGGTTCCTCTGGTCATTGTTCTGAAGTGGCCAGATGTCCTTCCTCAGGTTCCCACCTCTAGACCTATATAAACTAGTTCTTTTATGACATCTCTGGAGTTAGTATTTGGTGTATGAAAAGTGATATTTTTTATAACTAGCATTTGCAATGTGCGAATGCTACAAAAATAATACCGGAAACATTCTCATGCAATTGCGAACAGAATTATACCAAACTGTTGGAAACATTAATTAGCCTCTTCACCACTATTTATTTTATATTAAAAGATATAAAATACGTTAAACATATTTAAATGTTACGATAATAATTACATTGCATGTTAATCAAATCGCAACTGATTGTAGTGTAAAGATATTATTAATTACCACCTTCGTCCAATTATTAATCTTTAACAGTCCAAACCTAAAACTGGTGACTAATGTCTACATTTAATGTCTAAAACCCTTTATGCAAACATAATATTTCTGCATCATGTAAATGTTATACATTTTTGCACATTGAATTCAGAATGTGACAATACTATGTGGATGCCATGTTTTTATTTCACAGCTTCAAAATATTATTTAAATGAAATATATTAATATCAATCATTTTGCAATTTTAAATGCACAAGTTCATCTTAAACACAGCCAACACCTCCAATTGCTCTTCATAATGATGAGGATTCATTAGAAGTTGAATCCCCCTAGGATAAAATAGAAAGTTACCTATTTACTGACATTGTCATTACACATTTTCCTGTATACATAAACCTTTTACATGTTTTGGAACAGATGATGTTGAATATTATTATTATTTTTTTAACAAAGGATCACAACAACTTTATGTGTCTCAAGAGTCCGAGATGGATTCTGCAGAACCACCAGCAACCGACATCACAGATGATACAGAAATTATTCTGGAATGTGTAGATCATTTCTCATAAGAAGTTCAGATTGTTGAATCTGCACCACAGAACCTTCCTGAAAATGCTCCGTCCAAACCAGCAGAACCACCAAATGTTTCAAATTTGGCAACCTCAACTGAGCACTTTAGGCAAGTGCAAAACAATTTGCTTACATTCCATCATGATTCAGTGATGGAATCCAAAGATAGCTTAGTCAAGGAATAAAATATTTGCATAACATCCATCAGACCCAACTGCGTTTGTGTACTACGTTGAACGTATTGATACCAGCCTGGTGGACATGAATACTGCAAATAATAGTTTTCCTGGGTAGAGGGAAATATCTGCGTACTGAATTCTCAAAAGAGAATACACTATGATACCTTATATCGCACCTCCAGTGAAACCTCCTGTGTTGAGCAAGAGTCTGTGGATTCAACAGAGATGTCATCAACCAGAATTGACAGCCATATCCTCAGGCCAATGTGTGTGCAATCTATTACAATCTCCTTAAAACTTTAGATAATCTTTAGAGCCTATAGAAAGTTATCTTCAACTCATGCCATTCAGCATCCTGGTGGGGGAAGTAGATATATGTATGCAACAGTTTGGTAACAGCACTCAACACTACAGATAAGTGTCTGGATAATGTTGCCTGTGTGAGTCCTACAACCTGTCAGTAAACAGACTGGACGGAGTCTGTGGCAAAAAAAGGTAAGGCACACATTAATTTTTGCATACCAGTTAATGTATTGAAGCAATATGTTAATGGTTCCAAATCATTTATTTCCTGCTCTTACAGCTGAGGAAGCTTTGCTGTGTTAAGCCTAAACATTTGAACAACTTCCTGCTCTGAGAGAGAGTTCAGGGTCAAACATGCTCTAAGATCACGTGGTCTGAGCATCTTATGCGGACGCTGGTGTTGGTTATGTTATCTTCCTCTCTCCTTCTCCTCTCTTCAATATTGAACATCTCATTTTCAGCCAATAAAATCTACAAAAAATTCCCTATCAACTTCAATATAATAAACCCTTAGAAAAATATAGTTTTGGGACCCTTTTATAGACATCATTAGCCTGCATAAATCAATGGCTGATGTTGTTGCTAAATTTGCCTATTAAAATCTACATTTTTAATTCTAGTGTTTTTCACAGTGAGATAGTGGTGATTTGCAAAATCGCGTCTTCATCCATAGGGCAACTTGTATTCTTAGAAAACATCGGGACAGCGATTTTTAATGTGGCGATTTTGGTATCATTGGTTTACTGGCAATTTCCTATCAGTCCGCAGTTTCATACATCTGCAGTTGCCAAATCACTTTAAAAATCACAAAACAGCCGTGATTTAGCAAAAGTGTAACTTGAAACATTTGGCTCCAGTCGTAGTACACAAGATTATCCAGGAGAATGCAAATAGTCGAGAGCAGTTAGCAAACAGGGATGCCAAGGTCAAGTCAGAAGGTCAGCGATTAAGGAAGGTCCAATAGCCAAGGGTCAGGACGGACAGCAGACAAGAACTATCCAGGAACAAGCAGGGTCAGGCAACAGTTAATCAATCAGAATATCTAGTTTCAGTGACACAGTAGGTTTCATGATAAGAAAAACTATCACCGGTGGCTAATCACAGGGCTTCCATAAAGACGAGCTCTTTTGCAAGGATAAGAAAGAGAAAACAGCTAGCTAGCTATGACAGAGCTGCAAGAGCAAATAGAAGAACACAGCGAGCCATCGCAAGTAGTGAGGTGGATCATAACAGTTGGAATCTTTTATTACTGGTATCTCGAATGAACCTCCAACTTTCAATTCAGATGTTTGCTCCTCGAAGTGGAAACCATTAATGTGTATATGTATAAACCAAAATAGGAAAATATCTTGCACCTTAACTTTGATTAAAAATAAAAAAAAAGATACAAAGCATATACAATACTATGCACTGGAATCCATAACAGTAAATGCAGTCTGGAAATAGGTGAACTGCTAGCGTTATCAAGTTGTAAAAGCAGACTCCCAGGATGACCTTCAGCTACACACTGCCTATAGATGGACACAGCAAAATTGACGAACGTTGCTCAAACCCCGATCCTTCCAACATGTTTGAACTAGAAATATGGTCTTTTTCAAGGTGGATGGCCTTTAATATCTATAATCGGACAGATAGCTTGCTACAGACAGATTTAGTCAATGTAGCAAAGTGGGCTATGAAATGGCATATGAAATTTAATGTAGATAAATGTAGGGTTATGCAAATCAGACATGGTAATAACCAACTTACTTTCACATTAAGTCTAATGCAATTGCTGGAAAAGACTTAGAAATACTAGTTGATAGAAAGTATTACAGTACCAGGAGGCAGCTACAAAGGCAATTACAATCCTGGGATACATAAAAGGGGATAAATGCACATAATTCAAACATTATCATTGTATAAGTCATTAGCTATTCCAAATCTTAAACATGGGTTACAGTTTAGTCACTGTAAGTACTATATAAAATAACTTTTTATATAGTTAGAGGTGGGCAAACTCATTAATTAAGTTATTGGAAGGGTTTCATCATAAAAATAAAAGGTTATAAAAACTAGGTTTGTTTAATTGGGAAAGAGATGCCTTTACAGGTTACTAGTTTGTATGTTCTCCCCATGTTTGCATTGCTTTCATACAGGAGCTCACACAGTCCAAAAACATAACTTAGGTTTATTGACTGCTGACAAGAATTACCCTAGGGGTATGTTTACTAAACTGCAGGTTTGAAAAAGTGGAGATGTTGCCAATAGCAACCAATAAGATTCTAACTGTCATTTTGTAGAATATACTAAATAAATAAAAGCTAAAGTCTGAGTGGTTGGTATAGGCAACCCCATTTTTTTAAACCCACAGTTTAGTAAATATACCCTAAGTTTTAGTTGTAGAGGATGTAGACTATAAGCTCCAATGGGGCAAGTATAATGTGAATGATTAAATATTATATATATCGCCACTGTAATATGGTGGCACAATATAAATAAGCAATAAATACAAATATTTCTCTATTAAACTTTTTGTACCCAAGGCAAGGGGCCATCAACTGGAAGATGGCGATTTAATCATCAACATAGGAAACAGTTCTTTACTGTAAGGGTGGTGGAACGTGGAAATTTTCCAACCATGCTAATTTTGATACTTGAGGAGAGAGTCAACTCTCTCCTCGAGGTGATGATCTGATCTAAATAGACATAAGTGACAAATGGATGGTCATTTTTAGGTGGTCTTGAAGGGCCAGTAAAGTTGAAGGTTATATTTTGACAATTATTTTCTGTGGATTTAATAAGGGTTTTAGTAGGGATTTTAGTTATATTGGATTTTTGGGTTGTAGATATATAACCATTTCAAAACCAGGAATATAGTCTGCAGAATAAATCATATTGAAAGGACATGTTTAACTGCTTAGCACTCACTGCACATGCTTATGTAGTTATTGCAGTCTTCTTGAAATGTTATATCTCAACAAACATGGAGATTGCTAGTGACACATTCCTTATATAATGGATGATAAAATGTCTTCTCTGAGTAAGCATTATTATTTCCACAGGTTCTAAATATGGGATTTCCTTTCTTCTGCACCATCTGACGACTCCTTTAGTTTGGTAATTGCAGTGAATCAACATAAGGATATTCATACAAATTCAATAGTGCTGGATCTATCCCCAAATCCTCTTCCTTTCAAACAGCACATCTATGATATATATTAATGTCAACCAGTTCCCTGCTTGATTTTAACAGCAGTTGATGGTAATAATGTTGTGCTTTGGTTTTAACTGTTTGAATGAATCTGATAATCCATCAACATATCACAACAAAATACACAGAGGTTGCATTGTGTAAATACAACTGAAGTGCAATATTTGTAGATGATTCTCATAATTTTTTCCACTTGAAAGTCAAAGTTGGACTCTTGGCCACTAAATGAGTCTTGCAGATTTTTTTATTTATTTTTTATATTACAATATGCAATATTGTTCTATAAATAATTTTATTGTAGGTGTATTTTTATTAAATCAATAACTTATAAGAAATAGAACCTTCAAGCAAGTTACATGTCATTTTTCTAGAAAAGGAACTTACCAAGAGAGGTGAATTACACCATTATCTCTTCTGTTCTTTAACATCTACAGAACATTGGTAGTGAATCTAGGTCAAGCAAATAATCCTCTCAGTCATGTGGTTGTAATCTGCTTCTCATCTCTTGCATTAACTCTCTCACTGTTGAGATATCTCCACTGAACCTAGACAAGCTACATGATGGGGGGTAGGGTGGTTTAGAAAGGGTAGCCAAATAATTGACAGGTCCCTTGGTAAATAAAGTAAACAATGCATTTATGTATAGCAATATAAGAAGATTGACGAGTGAAACACTGTATTTTTGCTAACTTTTGCCTTATTGGTCTGAGCTACAGTGTCTTAGTCAGCTGCAGAGCTTCTTTACTAGCATAAAATGAGAGAGAGAGAGAGAGAGAGATAAATAAATTATATACCACCCAATTGTCAAAATAAAAACAAAACAATTACAACTGCTTAAGTAAAAGTTCTTTTTGAGCATATCCATTTTACGCTTTGCATTAATTTATTTATTTGCAGATTAATTACTAATCTCTCCAGAGATCTGCTGATTTCAACTACTTCACAGATATATAAATATATTTTGCAGAGTGGAATTACGTGCACAACTTACAACACAGGTTTTTGAGTGTGAAATATAGAAGGAAAGAATATGGTTTTAGAAGAAAAAAGTGTATAATAGTTATATAGATAAAAAAAACATGAATGAGAAGTTGATGGCCAGTATCAAATAAATAATATTGTTTAAATAATAATTTTAAAAAAAACGCTGAATTCCTAAATTGTATGAAAACCAGTGTGTATAACAAGAAAGCTCAAAGAAGAATCTGGAGCTATAATTTTCAGGATATTTAGGATAGTAGGTAAAAAATATTGCCATCAACTTAAAAGACATAATTAAAATAATACATTGCATAACACTCATTATGCCTTGTATATAGTATTGACATTTGTTTCTACTCAGTTGTCTCTTGGGCACCTACCCTATCTTTATTATCCCTTCTGTGCCTCTATTTGATTGTGTCCCATTGTCTCATATGGTTCTTGCCTTTGTGTCCTGGAATAATATTTTTGCATATAGTGTGCGTGTGGTCTGTTCAATACCCAGGAAGTAAAGGGGAGTTTTCACATTTTAAATGAGGTGACATTACTGTGCAATGTTCCCATGAGATTTTGAAAATTTAAATTAAAGTCCTCATTATTTCCTGAAGGCTATGTAGTTCATACCGGTCCTGCATTCAAGAAGTAATCCTGCAGTACAGCCCTGCAGTGTGGATAGTGAATTTGTCCTATTAAGAGCTAATGCATTTAGAGTCTCAAAGTTGGTCCCCTTGAACACATGAGTTCAATTGCAGGTTCCTCCACTATGACTCCTCATGCTACACCAATGACTATACAGTTATTAAAACATGAAACTTGTACTAGAAACAGAATACATCTTGGTAATAGAGCTCTTCTAAAATTGAGGATCCAGGGCAATCTCTGTTGTTGCCTTTGCATCGATATATGAGAGTTTAAAACAATAGCTTATTGTGGTAAACTAAAACATGGGACATTGTAGTTCATTGACATGCACAATCAAAATACAATTTAATTTTCATGTATATGTGTATCTATGATCACAAGCATGAAGCTAGTGCTTAGTTTTGTTTATTTCTAATGACATTATTTTTAGTTTTTCTTGAGGTTAATACTCTGAGGAAAGATTTTTAACATGTAAAGTTAAATGATCATTGTCTATCATACTGTTTCCAGTAGGAGCTGTCAGGATTTTGTGACAATGTTGAGGACATTTTAGATAGCTATAATATAGCCAGTCCAAAATAACAGTGGTTTTATAATGTATTAAAGAAGTTTAAAAATAAATATGTCAAACACTTGTCCTCAGCTGTCTGAAAAGTTTAGGAGTGAGTTATGATTATGCAAAAAAATTAAATTAAGTTAAATAAACTTTAAATGGATAATGTAGTTTACTAGTAAGGTTGAAAAGAAAATGTCAATCAAGTTCAACATATGATAAGTTTTAGCTATGCTGACCCAGAAGATAAAACAAAATTGCAACATAAAATATGACAAATTATCCTAATTTTATGGTGCAGGTTGCTCCAAGGAGTAAATCACCTGGCTGGGGTAGCTAGCTATCAGAGAGACACTACGACCGGCCAGGTCACTTGGTCTTGAAAGGACAGGTGTTTAGGGACAAAGCTGAGGTCAATGGGTTGCAGAAGGAAGAATCGTGATGGCCGAAGCTGAAGTTAATGGGTTGCAAAATGTAGATTGTTGATGACGTCAGAGTTGACAAACCGGCAAGACTCTTGAAGCACCATCAGAGAAAAAAAAATTAAAAACTTGCTTATGGAAAGATTGGTAGGAGTGAGGGTCTTATATAGGCTGCATACAGGAGTGGTATCTTAGACTTAATTGACTTGACCTTTAGCATGATTGATGCAAGTAAAAAATGTGCAGTTTTTAGTGTTGCATGTGCACCGCCACCTGTCATCTGTAACTGTTATTGCTGTGGATTCTTATATCTAGCCTTCTTGTCCAATCAGATGGACTTCATGCATCTTGAATTAACATTTTGTCATATTCCACTGCTTAATTGCATTTCTTTAAAATGCTCATGATTAGTGGAAAGTCCACCACCTATCAATATCTCAAATATGAGCTTCGAGAGTTCTCAGCTTCCTGGCTATATGCAAATAACATCACAAGATCTATTGTGAATGTTAGTTAAACAGCTGCTGATAACAGGTGGATGTGTGTATAGACCACAATGAGAATGCTTTGTACAGAGTACAGCTTAAGTAGCAGGCAGATGGTGAAGGCTTTGAACATGCATATTAATCTTTTCATTTCTGCCCCCAAACAACAGAAGGTCAGTAATAATTAAAGCATGAATTGTACTCCTTAAATTGAGGAATAGTATGCATTACTCAGTTAGGGTCAAGGTAAATTCTTAAAATTCAGTCAGCTTCCTCAAAAATTTAGGCAACTTAAATATTATTATCATCAATTTCATCTTAACACCTTCGAGATATTCCTATGTGATATGATGGATCTGTGAGTAAAAATAAATACATAGTTATGAAGTAAAATTAGGATACTTTGCTATAGCCAAAAACATGTCATACATGTGAAACTAACATGCTTTATTAAAAATAAGGTAAAGTGCGGACTGTCTTTCATTTCAACTGACAAATAATTTAAATATATTCCTCCTAGATGAAGCTAGTTACTATTGGGAAAAAACAGTGATGTGGTATAAATGTTATGTCAATTTGCAGGAAATCACCTAGTGGATTGTTGTAATGAGGCATTAAGGGCTCATTGAGGAAACCAATGGTTGGGGCCCACATAATTGGAAATGTGGCATGGCAATGAGGGAGGCTTGACCAGCCTTTAGAATGGACGTGGCAATGACAACACTATCACAGGGACTGGTATTACGCATAATTTACGCAGTTATACATTAAGGGGCTCATGTAGAGTTATATATATGTATGTTTCATAAATTATATATTTCCATACTGCTCATGCATACCATTTAAACATACAAATACATCTGTATGCAGATTTTGTTGTCTCTTACACTTATGAGACCTTACACTGGGAGAAGTATATGTATGTAATAGTATTTTATATGGTAAATCAACTTTCACACTTTGTGAACAGTGAATACACTATTTTTTCTTGTGTATACAACACTTGATTACATTATTAGTCAGTGCACAAATAGGGTCATGAGACAGTTGCATTTACTACTAACACTGTCAAACCCACCTTCACCCACATAATAGTGAGTGTTTACTACACTATCATATTTTTCATTTTCATTCATTTGTATTGTAATGCACCCACACACTATGACCTCATTTAAAGTTAGGGGTAAATCCAACCAGAAGGTGCAATTTTGCACCATGGCAAAACCATGTTGCACTTAAGGTGTGACAAATTTAAAATTTGTCTACGAATTTAGGGAAGAGGACATGTCCTAGCTCAACTCTTACTTAGAGATGTTCACTGACCCCCATGTTCTGGTTTTGGTTTTGGATCTGGATTAATTTCGTGTTTTGGTTTTGGTTCCCAATTTTCTAAAATCCCTATTTTTATTGCTAAGATCACATATCTTTGCTTTTTTTCCCCCCTACATTATTATTAACCTCAATAACACTAATTTCAAGTAATTTGCAGTCAATTTTGACCACCACACAGGTCACAATATTATTCTCATACACTTTGAAACAAAGACTGCAGATTTAGAAGACCAAGCCTGCCAGACCTATTATTTCTATCTCAGCAATGACACTTTGCAATGGGCCAATGGAGCTCTCCTGAATGTCATTGGAGGCTTTGAAGAACCCCTCTTTTTTCTTTTCTACCTATGACGCTGCCCAACTGCACTTGAGACTGCCAAGAACTTTGCTACCCCTTCTGTATCCCTCCGTGAAATGGTGCTGGGCGGTAATTATAGAATCCAAAGAGATCCGAGATCCGACGGCGTAACAATGATGTTTTACCTCATTTTCAATTCCAAGGGCGTACGAAAGTATCAAGCCGGCTTGGCTCGTTTCTCGGAGTTCAGGTGTGTTCGGTTTTCAGGGAACCGAGCCTGAGCATCTCTACTCTTAATTCAGTTTAAAAATAAGCTGGGCAATATTTTTGTGCTACATGAAAAAGCAGGAAGAATTTTCCCTGTGTGCAAAAAAATCCATCCCCCCTCCCCCCATAGTTTGTCCGGGTGCAAAATAACACTGCTTACCTATTGGCTTTTAACTGTAAATTAGGAGCTATATATGTGGAGTGCTTTCTTATCTCCAGCTCCTCTGGAAATTGGTGGCAGACAGGGGTGCATATGCAAGTCACAAGAGAGCCACATTGGGAGATAAGGGCCATACTCCATTTACACCAAACCTTTCAAACATGTTAAAAAGTCCAGAAGAGTGTCAGAAGTGTGTACACCACCAGATAGAGCATCGCCATCCACGGTGTGGGTGTGAGTCATGCTGTCTTCTGCATCTGATTTGCCTCCCTTACCTTTGTAGTATACCATTTCCCCCTTCTATCTCCGCCAACTAAAATGACAAATGAAACCCTGCATAGGGATGAATGCACTTAAACATCAGGCTTGTGGGTTCCCATTTCCCCTACCTGCATGGATTAAAATTCCCCTGCTGGTTTGAATTTACATCCAATAGCTTTCCACTGGGAGTGGCTCAAACACGCTTATATAGCATCTACGAGCAGGAAACTCTCCCTTTTTTGCTGCACAAAATCCCTTCATCCTTCCCTGTCATGAATCCTACTGTCCCACTGTCCTCTGCCTCTTCCTCACTGTTGTCTTCCTTATCACAGGTAACCAGAAGCCAGGTCAGGCCCAAAGCATCATCGACACAGGAACCAAGAGCAAAGAGGACCTGCATAAAATTGTGAACTTTTGTTTAATTTATTGCACATGTGGTTTGGATTGTATTTGCATTAATATACCATTTTTAAGTAATCCCAAAAAAATTCTCTGGTGTTTTGTGCACTTACTTCAAGGTTTAAATGTTTACAAATATCCTAAATTTACTTACATGCAAAGTAGGTGGAAAGCACATATTATATAAAGACACTGGAATCTACCTCCTGGCCCGTAATCTCAGGCCCTTCCATTCAAGGAGTCGCACTCACACTACTGGCGATGTTATGGAACACCACACACAGAGCAATAATATCACATATGGTCCTCGACACATGCATAAGGGCACCACCAGACAGATTGAGGGACCAAAATTTTGCCTTAAAAAAGCCAAATGCCCTCTCAATTGCAGATCTGGTGGCCATATGTACCGAATTGTGCGCAACTTCCTGCTCCGTGTGTGGGTTCAAAAGAGGAGTGGGGAGTCATTGGGGAAAGGGTAAGTGTTGTCACCTATAAGGGGTGAAAAGAAAGACAAATAAAAAAGTTTAATAATGAGGAATCAAACATACAAACAATTCTGGAGATGTTCTAAAATATTATGGTGTTATTGTAATGGTACAATATTTTGCATTTCACCTTTAGGGGCATATTCAATTGACGGCGGAATCGCCGAAAATCCTGCGCTATAAAAATATTACCGTTAATACAGTAATATCTCGTTGAATTTCAGCTCGCAGCTCCCTGAGCTGTGAGCTGAAATCCAACGAATAAATTACCGTATTAACGGTTTTTACGTGCAGGATTACCTTATTAACGGTAATATTTTTCGAGCGCTGGATTTTCGGCGATCACGCCGTCAATTGAATATGCCTCTTAGAGTCCTGATTCATTAAGGCAGACGAAGGGGAAAAAAAAAGTAAATTTGCCTCTTGGCAAACCCATATTGCATTGGAGAGGGAGATAAATTTAAAATGTGGGGACAAATTTATAGTTGGCTTAATGCATGTCACAGATTCACTTTACATTTCAGTGTAAAAATAAAGTGATCAAGTGTTTGTGTGCAACATGAAAAGCAGCCAGTGTTTTCCTTACGTACAGAATAATAAACTAATTTCCACCCCATGCATTGTAACATACACCATATTGCAAAGGTGGTAGACCTACCATTTCTGACTACATATTGTATAACAAGGTGTTAATGATAACAAAATGTTAGTGTTAAATAATGATTAAATATAAAATAGTACCCAATAGCCATACATTACCATGTGGCCTTGCAGCCCTTGCCTCTGTTTCAATCTGCTTCACATTCCTGATTGCCTGAAGGTAAAGGAGTCATGGGAACTCCCCGGCCATACAGCAACCAGGTCTAGAATTTGGAGAGAGGCCTCACATATAGCCTGGACATTTATTGAGTGCAAGTTCTTCTGATTCAAATAAATGGAAGCAGGGCTACATGTGTGACACTTAGTTGGGCTATAATGTTCGGAAAGCTGGCTATGATGAAAAACTAACACTTTATGGGCACAAGGGACTCTTCATCAAGTGACACATGAATAAATTGCTGGATGCGCAACAGGAACTCCCTTAGCACAACCTTCTGCATGCGACTGAAGATGGCTTAGGGCATTCCTACAGCGACACTCACTCTGGTCTGAAAAGACCTAGTGACACAAAAATCCAATACCGCCAACAGTTTGGTCAATATCAGCTGTCAGGATGTTGCGCAATGTCTAGGTCACTCTGCACAATACGCAGAATGTCCATGATGACATGAGGAATGAGTCAATAGCAATGGACCACCTCAGCATCTGACATCCCAAATGATTCACATTCGTATGCAGTGCTTGAACAACAAAAAAACAAAAAACGGGTAAATGGAATATAACAACCACTGTGTCAACTAATCATAATATCCAGGTTGCTGATGAAATGACACTGTGATACCCAGAAACTGTGGGGCATTATGACCAAGTGGAACAGGAAAAAGGACCCAGAAAAAGTCCAGTCTGTATGACTGCTGGAAAATTCCAGAGTTTTGTGACAGAGACTATTGAGAGGAGGAACCTCAGAGTGAGACAGGTAATTTTGCTATGCTGTTGTGAGGAAAAGTGAGATATAGACTGCTGCAATGGGCTGATGTGTGTTGCCAGCCAGAACCCTGTATTTGTAAAGACTTGAAGACAAGGGCTGATGCCATTGAGTCAGACTGGAGCTGATAACTATCTACATAACAGGAACAGGTCTGTGTAATCAAACTGACTGTGTATTCTCACACACTACACAATATATCTAAAGCTGTGAGCTAGATTTATAGAGACATTTGCCTAACAAGTAGAGTACCTCACCCAACCTTCCAGTACATACCTGAGACAGTAACTGCTATTTTTGATCACTGTACTGAAGTTATAAGACTGCCAGTATAATTGTGTGCCGCCATTATAATAAAAGTGTCTCCTGTCTAGTTCTAATGTGCTTATCTACAAAAGTCTGGCCAGTGAAAACATCTATGCTAATTCGCTCTGCCCAGGATGGACTTCATTAAAGGGGATTCATAGAGGTGATATCATTTGCTTGTGGTATATTATTTGAAATGAATGTTCTTTATGATATTAGGGACTAGAACTGTATTACTTTATTCTTCATCTGTTTATGTGATGGTTATAAACAGGTACTCAGAGTACTGTGAAGCATAGTTGTAATCAAATTGTTTAAGTTATAGAAGTATTAACATATAGGAATATTCTTATTGCTTTTGTTATTCTGAATTAAGGCACGATAGTGTTGCCCATAGTAACATCAAGTTAAATGCACTATATGGTACCATGACTGACATCAGCTAAGGCCTGTGAATACTGTATTTAGATTTTACTTATTGCTAATCATTCTTTTGTTCTGAAATTTGCTGAAATATTTTAGTGATGCATTGTTCCTGTATAATAAATCTGACATCACTTCACACATTTGGTGTCCTAATTGTGTTGGGGACTCGAGAGTTCTCTGCCCACTGCCGTGCCATGACCAAGAGAGGAGTATCCGGATTCCAGGTACGATCTGCACTATACACTCTAACAAGACCTACTTATAGGAGTGTTACAGCACCATAGTAATCTCAATGGGTCTTACAAAGTGTGTATATTGAGATGAGTGTATGCAGGGGGATAGGTCAAACTTCCATTAAATTACGCGGGTGTGAAGCTGTGTTTGTTCATGGCTGTCAGTAGTGACTTAGACTTGTCCTTTAGCAGACACTGCTTTCCGTCTTACAAATCATGTATAAAATAAATAATTTAATATATAAAGCACTCAACAAAAATACAAAGAAATATAATAAATAAATAAATGCCCCATAGTTATAGTCAATGCAAGTTTATAGCTCTTAACAGAAAGCTTGCATGGTGAAGTGACAGTGGACTCGTATCAAAAGTTCAATCTTCAGTTTAATGGGAAAGACCTCTGGTGGTATAAAGTGTACAAAATGAGACTACAACATATCTTTTGCAATATAAAATGAAGGGTTGTTGACAAGGTCTCGGGGCTCATCACAAACAGCAAAATATCATCAGTTAATAAACATAGGTTTTTGATTGTATCTAATTTATCAGCCAGTGATTCAATAGCTAGTGACTGTGGGCATTCTTGATGGGTGCTGTTGTTCATGTCAATATTTGTTGACAGAAAGATATTATTAAAGACTGTCCCAGACAGGCCTGTGTATATCATTGATATAAAAAAATCTCCTGGAAAAAAAAAATGCATAAGACTTCTTCCAAGTAGCTCAGTAGTAGAGTCTGTAATAAGCTTTCTCTGCATCTAGGGAAAGCATTAACATATATCTATATTTCATAGATGTGTTTAAAAGCGTGTCTCGTATCATCAGCAGCTTGTTGTCCTTAGACAAATTTTACTTGGTCAGGGTTTACTAAAGATGTGTCTGTTTTTTGCATACAGTACATTATTTTTGCATTTATTTTAATGTCTGTATTTAAAAGTGCAATTGGATGCTAGCTTAGTTTTTCATTGTCTGCATTTTAATGTCAGTCACATTAGCATTGGTATTTTCAGCATAGGAAATTCATTCCCAACCCTGTCAGAAGATGTCTGATGGTGTCCTGTGGTACCTAGCACAAAGACTTTAGCAGCAGATCCTTTGAGTCCTGTAAGTTGTGAGGTGGGGCCTCCATGGCTCAGACTTATTTTTCCAGCATATCCCACAGATGCATGATTGGATTGAGATCTGGGGAATTCAGAAGCCAAGTCAACACGTTGAACATTTTGTCATGTTTCTCAAACCAATCTTAAACAATTTTTGCAGTGTGGCAGGGTTCATTATCCAGCTGAAAGAGGACACTGCCATCAAAGCATGAAGGTAGGTGGTACCTTTTAAAGTAACCTCCATATGAATGCTAGGACTGTAGGTTTTCCAGCAGATCATTGCCCAGAGCATCACACAGCTCTCACCACCTTGCCTTTTTTCGATAGTGCTCTGGTGCCATCTCTTCCCCAGTTAAACGCTGCACACTTGCCCAGTCATCCACATGAAGTAAAAGAAAACGTGATTCATCAGACCGGGACACCTTATTCCATTGCTCCATTGTCTAGTTCTGGCACTCACGTGTCCATTGTAGGTGCTTTCTGGGGTGGATAGGGATCACCATGGGCACTCTGATCTGTCTATGGATATGCAGCCCATACGCTGCAAGCATTGCACTATTTGTTGTGATACTTTTTTTTATCATAACCAGCATTAACTTTTTAAGCAATTTGTGCTATATTAGATCTTCTGTGGGACTAGACCAAACGGACTAGCCTTCGCTCTCCATGCGTATCAATGAGCATTAGGTGCCCCTGTCGTCCGTTCAACAGTTGTTCCTCCTTGGACCACTTTTGGTAGCAGGGCTGCCATCAGGGGGTACCACTACAAGGGACCTGGACCTGCTGAGAGCCCCTCTGCCGTATGATAATCCCGGGCCCCTTTATAAGACCCACTGCCAAGTGGATCACTTTTGATCTGCTATGTGTTAGGAACCCCTCCAGCCAGCACAACACAACCCGGAATCTACTCTGCCAGTCAGGTGTTCACTGGAGCTCCTGATGGTGGGGACAGACTGGGCTGCAGACTGACAGAGGGTCGTGAAGTATGCACCGGCTGGGGAGAACCCAGGCAAGCGGAGTCAGGTCCACGCAGAGGTTAAGGGCCGGAAGCAGACAGCGGTATCAGTAAACAAGCTGAAGTCAGGGGTCACAGGCGGATAGCAGAAACAGTAAACAGGCCAGGGATCAGGGTCACAGGATACACAAGCGGAGTCAGTTCAAAGCCAAAGGTCATACACGGTAAATCAGAAGTGGTCTCAGAAGACTAGAGCAGGAACAAGCAGGTCAGCAGACTAGAGCACAGAAGCTATAACCGGCAATGAGGAAGCATACCTCATTGCCTTAAGTACTAATGGCCACCAATCAGAGCCTAGCTCTGAATTTAGATACAGCCCCCTGCCTAGCTAATGAGCAGGATAATCAGCCCGCAGGCTAGAATCTACAATGAGCGCATGCAACCGGCTTCCTCATCGCTGGGACGCAGCGCTGAGGCGTCTGCCCGTTGCCCCGGCAACGGCCGGTTCATGGCGGGAAATGACGTCCCGGTCGCCATAGCGACGGCCGGGACGCAGGTGAGTGAGTCGCAGCGGCTGGGCACCGCTGCGGTTCGTAACAGTACCCCCCCTTGAGGAGGGGTCGAGGGACCCCGACATCCCGGTTTCCTTGGGAATCTCCTGAAGAACTCCTTCAATTGTTTAGGGGCATGAAGTCGTCTTTGCGGAACCCAAGACCGCTCTTCCAATCCACGATTCCTCCACTGTACCAGGAAGTGCACCTGCCCCTGCACTCTTTTAGAGTCGAGGATTTTCTGGGCCACAAATTTTTGTGGTAAGTTCCTAATTCCCAAAGAAGGCCCTGTAGACTGGGATTGATTCGGGTATAATACTGGCTTAAGTAACGAACAATGAAACGTGTTGGGGATTTTCAGAGAGCCAGGGATCTTCAGTCTAAAAGCTACCGGATTAATCTGCTTGGTGATCATGAACGGACCAATAAATTTAGGCCCCAGTTTTTTACAAGGCTTTCTGAGCCTAACATTCCGAGTTGAAAGCCACACTTTCTGGCCCACTTTGAATGAGCAGGTGGTACGATGGCGGTCCAATTTTTTTTTAGCAGACAATGAAGATTTTCTCAAGGAGGACTGAACTTTCCTCCAAATTACCTTCAGATCAGCAGCTGTGGAACGAATTTCCGGAAATACCAGCAGATTTGAGAGAATATAGCGAATTAGACCTGGGATGGAAACCGAAGTTACAGTAGAACGGGGAAGTTTGAGTAGATGAGTGAGATGAGTTATTGTAGGCAAACTCTGCCCAGGGCAACAAAGAGGACCAGTTGTCATGGAATTCTGAAGTATAACATCGGAGGAACTGTTCCAGTGACTGGTTAACCCTTTCAGTTTGCCCATTTGACTGAGGGTGATATGCGGATGATAAACTGATCTTGATTCCAAGGAGAGTACAGAAGGATTTCCAGAATTGGGCTATGAACTGAGAACCCCGATCAGAGACGATGTCAGTAGGAAGTCCATGGAGCCGGAAAATATGTTGAATGAATAAGACGGCCAAATCCCGAGCAGTAGGCAGTTTGGTTAGTGGAATGAAATGTGACATTTTGCTGAACCGGTCTACCACGACCCAAATGGTAGTGTGTCCTGCAGAAGGTGGTAGATCAACTATAAAGTCCATGGACAAGTGCATCCATGGTTTTGCAGGAATGGCCAAAGGAACTAACTGACCTACTGGACGGGTCTTGGGGACTTTGTTTCTGGCACAAACCTCACATGACAGGACGTGACTCTCGACGTCATCAGACAAAGATGGCCACCATACAGTATGGGAAAGGATTTCTAATGTCTTAAAGACTCCCGGATGTCCAGCAATTTGACTATCGTGTGCTTCAGCAAGAACTGCCCTACTCAGATGAACTGGGACAAACAAACATCCTACTGGAGTATTATCAGGAGCTAATCTCTGAAACCTCTGTAAAGTACAGCTCAGGTCTTGGGTTAACCCAGCATGAATCATAGACAAGGGGATAATAGGTTCTGGATTAGTAACCGGAGCATGGTGTGCCAGAAAGCTTCTGGACAGGGCGTCTGCCCGGACATTCTTAGATCCTGGACGATATGTATTTACAAAGTTAAAACGAGGGAAGAACAGCGACCAACGAGCCTGCCGAGGGTTCAGTCGTTTGGCCAACTGTATATACTGCAGATTTTTATGATCTGTTATAACGGAGATCTGGTGTGTAGCGCCTTCCAACCAATGTCGCCATTACTCAAAGGCCCATTTGATTGCCAACAGCTCTCGGTTTCCCACATCATAGTTGGCCTCCGCTGAAGAGAACTGGCGAGAGAAATAGGCACGTGGATGTAAGCGGTGAGTCTGGGAATCTTTTTGAGACAAGGTGGCACCCGCACCGACGTCAGAGGCATCAACCTCAAGGATAAACGGTAACTTAGGATCCGAGTGTCTGAGGACCTGAGCAGACACAAAGGCGTTCTTCAGGGTTTCAAACGCAGTTATTGCCTGAGATGTCCAGTTAGCTGGGTCGCTTCCCTTGCGAGTCAAGGTGACAATAGGAGCCACAATATCCGCAAAGCCACCAATAAACCTCCTGTAATAATTGGCAAATCCCAGGAATCTCTGGACCGCCTTGAGGTTATTCGGTTCTACCGAGTCTAGGATTGCTTGGACCTTGGTTGGGTCCATAGAGAATCCTTCCGAGGAGATAATATAACCAAGAAAGGATACCTTCTGAACCTCAAACTCACATTTTTCGAGTTTAGCATAGAGATGATGTTTTCTCAACTTTTGTAAAACTTGTCTGACATGAC
Source organism: Mixophyes fleayi (assembly GCF_038048845.1). Taxonomy (NCBI): domain Eukaryota; kingdom Metazoa; phylum Chordata; class Amphibia; order Anura; family Limnodynastidae; genus Mixophyes; species Mixophyes fleayi. The sequence continues at coordinate 263,671,128 of NC_134402.1, forward strand.
CCTGGTGTACTGACAACGAGTCCGAATATATGAGGATGTCGTCCAAGTAAACCACAACAAAATGTCCCAGAAACTCACGTAGCACTTCATTAATTAGATCCTGAAATACTGCAGGGGCATTACTAAGATCAAACGGCATGACCAAATGTTCATAGTGGCCAGAGAGCGTATTGAATGCCGTCTTCCACTCATCACCTGCTCTAATACGTATGAGGTTATATGCACCCCGGAGATCAATTTTGGTGAAGACTGTTGCACCTCTTAGTTGATCGAACAATACAGAGATGAGAGGAAGTGGATAGGTGTTTTTGACTGTGATGAGGTTTAATCCTCTGTAGTCAATACAGGGTCTTAGCCCTCCGTCTTTTTTAGATACAAAAAAATAACCAGCTCCTGCTGGAGATTTGGATGGCCTGATGAAGCCCTTTTCCAAATTCTCCTCAATATACTCCTGCATGGACTTGGTCTCGGGAGCTGAGAGGGAATACAGGCGTCCCTTAGGCAACTTGGAACCAGGTATGAGCTCGATAGCGCAGTCGAAGTCACGGTGAGGTGGTAGGGTATCCGCCGCTCTCTTGGAAAACACGTCCCAGAAGTCGTGGTATTGTGAGGGAAGTTGCTCCGGAATAGACTGGATCACCCGCAGCGGTAGTGACAAGCAGGAGTGTTCACAATAAGAACTCCAGTGGACAATTTCTCCTTTTATCCAGTCCACTACAGGGTTATGCCGGGAAAGCCATGGGTGGCCCAGGATCAAGGGCACCGATGAGCAATCAATAAGGAGGAAGGTTATTGATTCTGAATGGAGGGCTCCGATATTCAACTGTAGTGGCAGGGTCTCCCAGGAAATCTTGCCACCAGGTAACGAAGCTCCATCTAAGCCACAGACAGTAACAGCAGACTTGAGTCTTACCATGGGAATTTCAGCAGCGCAGGCGAACCCTATGTCAAGGAAGTTGCCCGCAGCTCCACTGTCAATGAAGGCTGCCACATCCATGGAACGGGTATTGAACGTGAGCTGCGCAGGGATCAATACGGCATTTTTCGGGGAGACAATTTGCAGACCTAGGTGAACTTTCCCCTCGTTCCCTAGGCATGCTCTTTTCCCGACTTATTTGGGCAGGAACGGGAGAAATGGCCTCTTGTGCCACAATAAAGACATAGTGATCGTCTCCTGTCTCTTTCCTCAGGGGAAAGACGATATGCTCCTAATTGCATCGGCTCCTCACCATCCATGGAAACAGGAACGAAGGCGGATGGAGGTGATGATGTCTCCTTTTCGGTTTTCCGCTCTTTAAACCTCCTGTCAATTTTAATGGAGAGGTGCATCAGATCCTCCAGAGAGGTAGGAGATGGGTATTGCACCAAAGAATCTTTGATCTGTTCCGATAGGCCGAGATGGAACTGACTACGTAAGGCGGGGTCGTTCCATCCACTATCAGGTGACCATCTACGGAATTCAGCGCAGTATTCTTCTGCCGACCACCTTGTTTCAAGGCCCGTAGATGAGCTTCCGTGGAGGCCACTCGATCCGGGTCATCATATAATAGACCCAATGCCTCAAAGAAAGCGGACTGCATGGCAGGACTGGTCTGTGGCAAAGAAAAGGCCCAGGACTGGGGGTCACCTTGTAGGAGGGAAATGATGATTCCGACTCTTTGATGCTCTGACCCGGAGGAACGGGGTCTCAACCGGAAATAGAGCTTGCAGCTCTCCCTGAAATTCCGGAACAGAGATCTATTTCCAGAGAAACGATCCGGAAAATTCATCTTAGGATCACAGGTGGAACTTGGAGTGGGTTGAGAAGTTTTTGCGGCTTCTTCTTGAACAGACAGACGCTCAGCCAATCCCTGGATCATCTGATACAAGGACTCAACATGGGCTGCTAAGGCTTGTGCCGGAGACAGTGTGGATCCGCTTCCATCCATCGCAACCTCGTCTCAGTGTGTGGCCGGTTATAATGTTAGGAACCCCTCCAGCCGGCACAACACAACCCGGAATCTACTCTGCCAGTCAGGTGTTCACTAGAGCCCTGATGGTGGGGACAGACTGGGCTGCAGACTGACAGAGGGTCGTGAAGTGTGTACCGGCTGGGGAGAACCCAGGCAAGCGGAGTCAGGTCCACGCAGAGGTCAAGGACCGGAAGCAGACAGCGGTATCAGTAAACAAGCTGAAGTCAGGGGTCACAGGCGGATAGCAGAAACGGTAAACAGGCCAGGGATCAGGGTCACAGGATACACAAACGGAGTCAGTTCAAAGCCAAAGGTCATACACAGTAAATCAGAAGTGGTCTCAGAAGACTAGAGCAGGAACAAGCAGGTCAGCAGACTGGAGCATAGAAGCTATAACCGGCAATGAGGAAGCAGACCTCATTGCCTTAAGTACTAATGGCCACCAATCAGAGCCTAGCTCTGAATTTAGATACAGCCCCCTGCCTAGCTAATGAGCAGGATAATCAGCCTGCAGGCTAGAATCTACAATGAGCGCATGCGCCCGGCTTCCTCATCGCCGGGACGCAGCGCTGAGGCGTCTGCCGTTGCCCCGGCAACGGCCGGGTCATGGCCGGAAATGACGTCCCGGTCGCCGCGGCTCGTAACACTATGTAAGAATTATTGTGACACATCTGAAACTCAGTTGTAACCTGCACAGGCTCAGTATTATGACACTGGCAGAAGGGGGGTGACATCAAGAAGCTTCAATGAGAGAACACAGCCAGGGGCCATCTGACCACAGCTTACAGGGAGAGGACAGTGACATCTCACTCATCTTGTGTTGTTGAGGAAGGAGTGCTGCAATAAAGCTCATTGACAATGCGTACTATTATGAGGTTGTGGGGCATGAGGGAAGATCAAACAGGCCTGTAATGGACCTGTAGATAGATCTGATGTCATGTATGAATGTCTGACGGGCATGTAAGGGGCATGTAGTGAGATTTGTGTGTGTGTGTGGAAGTCTGAGATGCAGGTAAACAACATGTGAGAAGGTCTGATGGGTATGTGGGGAGGTCTGATGGGCATATAAGGGTCTTGTGGGGAAGTCTGAGGGGGCCAGTGTGGAGGTCTGAGGGAAATGTGGGGCTTTTTAGAGCACATGAGGAATCTGAGTGCATGTGAGGTTATTTTGGACCATGTGGGGGGTGTGAGTGGCATGTGATGGATTTTGGAGCAAGTGAGGGATGTGTGGGGGCATTTTGGGATAAGTGATGTGGGTGTGCCAAGGTCATTTTTGGGATGTTTTTTTTTCCATTCCAATATGTAGGGTAATGTAAGGCCCTTTTGAAGGTTGGTTGTATGTAGTATATACTGCGGGACATGCCTTATGTACTGTGTGTTAGGAAAAGCAGGTAACAGCTGTTTTCTTTTTGGCTACTGCAGTGTTTTTCTCAGCCTGGGTGTGATCACAGGAACTCCACTCACCTGCCCTGATTGGCTACTACCTGTCAGCTTCATTCTACCCTTGCCGGTTATAGCGTTCACACTCTTGCTTCTCTGTACTCTTGTTCCTGTGTATATTTCGCTCCTGTCTGATTTTCAGTTCTTGTATCTGCCTGTGACCTGACTACCCCTGATTGCTGCCTGGATAGACCTCTTGCCTGTGACGCCAACTCAGTTTACATTACTGCCTGGACCGACCCCTTGCCTCTTTTATGACTCTGTCTTTCTTCCGTGAGATCACCTTTCAGCCACAGGATCATGGTGCCCACAATCTGCTCCATCTGACTCACCTGTGTCAGCTATTTTCTACCATCCGGTATTACAGCTCGATCTGCCTCTGCATACTCCCTTGCATTGTGTGTTGCTCTCCAGCGCCAAGCTGCTATACTGGTGGATCCTTGTAATACATCCTTCTGCAACCCAGTATTTCTGCTTATTCTGATCCAGGTGCATCCTTTATCCCCATTGCAATAGAGATCTCATTTAGCATCCCACTACCAAGTCCTCTGTGGTGCCCACCTATCCGGGTTAATTTACCATTACTCGAGATAAAGTCCTGGGGACAACCAAGTAACGGCGAACATATCTAGTTCCATGGGAACAGGGGTTGCTACAGGTGAAGCTCTCGTCTACAACAGGTTCTGGTAACTTAACTGGTAGGGTGATTTGTGACACTGTGTTCCCTTATTGATCAACTTTACAAATTTTACATTCCTGTACATTTTTCAAGCAGGCCCCAACACAGACAAGAAACCAACAACAGGTTGTGAATGCTGTAATAACAGGTAGGAGAGAATATGGCAGCCCTGTTTGGTAGGTACTAACCACTGCATACTGGAAACACCCCACAAGATCTAATGAAAAGGAAGGATTGGAAAAACCGTACCAGGTATAAATAACTAAATGCTACCTCCTAATTTGTAGCAATAAATCTGTTCAAGAAAACTATACATATTCTTGAAGGGTGCAATCGACACATTAGTTTAGAAATATTCATTTGGAAAGAAAAGAGTGTTTTTCTCAGACGCACTCCGAGGTAGCTATTGTTAAAATGTAACTTTTATTAGGTATATATTAAAAAGAGTGGAAAGAAGAGCGAAATATAAAAACTGTGAAAACATAGTGAGAATAAAACAAATGTGTACTGTGATCTAAAAATGCAAAATGAATTGCATAGCCTCACTATAATCCAAAAAATATTAATCAGCTAAACCTATATGGGATTTGGTGGTCAACACAGTATAAATTAATCTGTGGAGCTCTGCATAGTAAGTATGATTAGTACTGATAAATATATCCTTGTATATATCAAAGTCTCATAGATCTTGAGAAAATAAATTATCAGATAGGTGAAATGATATAGCTTAATATCCAAGTAAGTTTCTGAGAAAAAAATAGTTTCTAAATAGAAAAACTAGAAACCAAAATTAGGACTTAATTATAATAGAGTCCGTAAATTCCACCCCCTGAGATTGCTGGATTTTGTGTATATCCCTGCCTAATAGTAAACTGGGGAGCGATTCAGGGAGGGAGAAACAGCTTCAAGGTATAGTGAGGCGAGTCGCCAATGCGCGTTTTGCTACTAGGCTTTCTCAAGGCCTTGAGAAAGCTATATCATTTCACCTATCTGGTAGTGCAGGATAAAGGAGAGAGAGAGGAGATGTAATGTAACAGCCTGGGACTTGAGACAGTGGGGAGGAGGTTTAGGAATGAGTGTGCAATGGCTGGCGCGAGGGGCAAGTGGATTATGCCCTGAATAGGTGTAGAGACCCCAAGAGAGAAGAGGCTGATCGCTGCAAATGACAGGGCCATCTTAACAACATTATGGGCCCCCGGGCAAAGCACTGCACCAGGGCCCCTACATATATAGATATATAGATATAGATATATATATATATATATATATATATATATATATATATATATAGATATAGATGTATAGAGATACAGATATAGATATAGATATATAAAGATAGAGATAGTTAGATGTACTTGCTCAGTGACCCTTGAAGGTTTTTTTTGCAGGTTTTTTCTTTTGCAGGATTATTTATTCTAATTAAGAGCCCTGCATATGGGGCCCCCTTGCCCAAGGGGCCCCCGGGCACCTGCCCATCGTGCCCAATGGAAAAGATGGCCCTGCCGCAGAGGAGGGGTGAGTCATGGCGTACACTGGAGAAAAGTGTCAGAGCCTAAGCGAATACATGTATGGTATCATCCCCACAGAGGAAGGATGAACAGCAGCTGAGAGTACACAGTGTGTGTCAGAGCTGCAGTATAGAGAAGCTATTCCTGGATGAAGGGAATATTTTAACTGTCAGCATGAGAGTGAACAACAGTTGATTACTGGAGTAAACATGAGCCTGCATATGTTGGAAGCAGGAGCATATTAGCATTACAGTGACAGGAGGTTACATATATACATGATAATTAGAGATGGGTGGGCTCAGTTCACCGAGATCCGAATCCTACCGAATTTAGCCTACCTGAATACCGAGCCGAGCACGCTCGGTACTCTCCCGCCCGTTCAGATTTGAAATCGAGGCAAATTGTGACGTATTCCTTTTTCTGAGCTCGGTTCTCGCGAGATTTGAAAAGCAGAAATACCAGCCTCCACAGCAATCCATCACCATTTGACAGAGGGAGAGAGCAGGGTTAGGTCACAGGCTATATCAGCGCAGGGACAGTGCAGTAATTGGACACATTATTGTTTCTATTCAATACCATTGTAATCTTAATACCAGTTGTTACAACAGTAAGAGGAGAAGATAGTAGGGTTTTTGTTCAGTTTCTGGCACTCCAAGTGCTGTTGGGGTGTCCCCCATTCTTTTGAATAAATTTTTCTGCCTGTCAAAAAAGTCCTATTTGGCTGCAGTGTCAAAAAAATATATTTAGCACTCCCAATTGCTTTTGGGGTGTCCCCCATTCTTTTGAATACATTTTTCTGCCTGTCAAAAAGTCCTATTTGGCAGCAATGTCAAAAAAATATATTTAGCACTCCCAAGTGCTTTTGGGGTGTCCCCCATTCTTTTGCAGACATTTTTCTGGCTGTCAAAAGTCCTATTTGGCAGCAGTATCTAAAACAATTTGTAGCACTACAAGTGCTTTGGGCTCAGAATGGATTTAAAGCAGTCCACATATGAACAAAATGAGCAACCAGGTTCTGTCACCAGTCCTGATGGTAGTGTTCCCAGTACGTCATCTGGGAAAGGCAATGTCAAACTACATCAACTTTTGAAATCAGGCAAAAAAACACACACCAAATTTTTTTTTACCGTGTTGAAGCGAAAAAGAAGTGTAACTGAGGAAAAGTTAACTGCCGATAAAAAAAAAATTGTCAACATGCCATTCTACACACGCAGTGGCAAAGAGAGAATGTGGCCTTCGCCTTTCTCTATTAGTGGCAGATCCAAAAATGTTACAGAGCCTACAAGTAGTGCACAACTACTGTTACGCGTCAAAGCCGAGCTGCAAGATAAAAGAAAGGCATTAGAGGATAATGTATGCTCTGAATCAGAAATGACAACAATCCCTGTGGAGAGTCCATCCAACAGTGGTATGTCTAATCATGAGCATTCTGTTAGTGTACCCATAAAGAAGGGTCCTTTAGGCAATTCTGCTGATGTGTGCCTGAACAGCCCGAGTGTAGCCGGTGATACATCAAGTGAGGATGCCACTTTGGAATTAGACCAGGGCGCTACAGAGACAGAAACCAGACTGCCTTGGTCCATTTCTTTAGATATTTAACTATAAGTGTAGGGTGTAATATACCCAAAGACAATGGCTGCATTGCCAATATGCATAGATGGAGAGGAAGACAATCTGGTTTGTGTGTAGAATTAATGAAGGCCTACCTACCAGGAAGTAAACGTTTTTTTTGATAATTTATTAGCTTTACAAATATATTACTTATCCAAGAAACAGGTGGAGCACTAAATTTGGTTATTTTATGCCCAAAAACATTGATTTTCCAACAAAATAGCAAAACAAAGCCAAACCAAACCAAAACCAAAACACGCAATGGCAGTTTTGCAAAACCAAAACCAAAACCAAAACACGACGGTAATCCAGATCCAAAACCAAAAACAAAACCAAAACACGGGGGTCAGTGAGCATCTCTAATGATAATATACATGATAATGCACTCCCTGCTGTAAATTACAGAAATAATAGAAATCGCAGCGGAGGTTTGTATACAGATATGCTTTTATACAGGTCCCAAAAATCGGAGATGACTTCTACTATCCATAATAATTTACAGTAAGGGGTTCATTATTCCTTATAGTTTATAATGAACACTGATGAAGTTATTACATCAGAAATCACAGATTATAAGCGATTACATCAAAACTCACTGTTTCTACAGATATTTGCAGGAGTTCATACATGTATTAACACCACAAAGGTACTATAAATAGCTTTATTTAAGCTTCAAGGAAGTAAAGATATGACTGTACACCACACAGGAAATAAACTAAATTATACTATTCATCCCCTTTCTCATAAGTATTTCTGGATTTTAGTAGAGCTTTAAACATATGAACTGCTCGAAGAAGTTGCTTCATGATTACAACAATTCAAATATGTGTATTGGCAATGCATTTTGTAATGTCTTGGCAACCATTTCACAGTTATATCTACAGGCAAGAAAAAATAGCATACAATTAGCATGTATTATCATCTTAGTTATTGTTTTCTATACAGTATATTAGAAAATATGCAATATGTTTCTGAGCAATATAATCACAGGGGTTTTGCTATGTGTCACTGAAATACTGCAATTGCATAAAACAGAAGTGGATACTTTGGTTAGCACATTTTAATCATAATTTTAGTGCCAACATATTTTTAATTTATGTACCAATCATGCACATGAAAATTACTTATGCTTACATCCATATGTAGATTTAGTCACATCTTACACTTATGACTCCTTGAGCATAGAGAGACAGAAGGAGTGAGGGAAGAGACATGCAAGCATATTCTGAGTAAGGACATGTTCTCTTAAATGCAAGTCAGACCTGGGGGTAAATGTATCAAGCTGAGAGTTGATTTGAAAAACAAATCAGATTCTAGCTATCATTTATTTAGTACATTCTACAAAATGAAAGCTATAATCTGATTGGTTGCTATAGGCAACATCTCCACTTTTCAAACCCACCGGAAAACTCTCAGCTTGATACATTTACCCCCTGGACACAGATGTTATATACCTGTCAGGAGGTGTGCTGGAGAGTTGGAGCAAAAGACACACTGATAATGATGATGATGATGGTCAACATTAGCTAGCCGATTCTCATTGGCTGGCTTCTTGTTGTCTCATAGCAGTCTGTACTCTTCAGCTGATGGTGCTTAAATCATTTGCATTGTAGCTATATGACAGGCTTGGACAACCTGTGGCTATTCAGGTGTGAAACTTCAAGTCCCAGCATACCATGCCAGCTATCAACGGGCAATTGGCTGGCAAAGCATGCTGGGCTTATAGTTTCACATCACCTGGAGAGCCACAGGTTTCCCAGACCTGCTACATTATATTTGTGTGTTTACATACCTTATATTTAAGCTTTCCAATCATTGTGCAAAAAAGTAGTAGATTCAGATTGCACTCACATGTGGTAGAGCGACAGCTGAGGGGACGTTTGTAATTAATGACTATTTTGTTGCTTAAGGGCAATTGGCACATTTTCCTACTAAAACTGCAAGCACTATATTAAAAATATTTTCTCCTAAATCTATACTCATGAAATATTGTCTCCCTCAAGACTGCGGGTTTTTGTGTACTGGAAACAGTACACAAAAACATGCATTTTCCTACACTTTCCTACACTGCAAGCACACACTGAAGAATTATTTTTTCTTCTTAACGCTTTACTCAAGAAATAACCACAAGAAACTAGGACTCCTGCAATTTTTTATTTTGTTTGATACACTGCTGGATGCAATTTTTATTCTTGGGTTGTACACACTGCAGTATTGGAATGCCATCTTTCCATCATTGAACAAGATTTTTAGTCTGATTTAAAAATCATATGAAACAATACAATATTCTTTGGAACGATAATCATTCATCGTTGGAGCGTACACACTAATGCGATATTGGGCTGAACTGTTGTATACTCTATGATTGGCCCAATAATCATGTGAAAAACCTGTAGTGTGTACTCGCCTAAGTCTCCAGGAAAAAGCTGGCAGTACTTATATCAATGTTTAAAACACAATCAGAGCAGCCGGGCAGCACACTGTCACTGCTGAACGGACCTGCACAGTGTGTAGCTGTCGGCAGCAAGCCCCTGCTAGGGGGGGCGATCGCCCCAATCGCCACCCCCCTGGATCCGCCACTGCAACTGATGTGTTGGGTAACTGGGCTTGGCTCCATCAGGTCTTTGGAAGTCCTTTAGAAAATGGTAAGAGGGTATTATTAACATCCAAATGTGTGTCTTTTTTGACCAAATGCATACATTTGAGTAAACCCCATTTAGTTATTCTGCTTTTTGCAGGATTCTTATCTGTGACAGAAATGCACATGTTGGCAACTGTAAAAACAATAAAAACATCATCTGAAAGCTTATTAAGATATTTGGACTTACAATACGAACTACATTATTTTGAATACCTTGGTTATGTTTCAAATACCATTAAGGGGACCTCAGAACTACTTTAGTTTCAAGTGTCATAACTTAAAATGTGGATTTGTTCTTCACAAAAAAAAAAGCACATAGTTCCCATTTTGTAAATTGCACCAAAGTGATGGAAGAACACTGGGTGCATACAGAGCAGTCTCCTCCAATCGAATTTTAATGGCTGAACTTTCTGCAACCAAATTATATGTAATCCTGGGTATGTTCTGTCAGATCACATTATTATCATAATGAAAGCTTGTAATACTTTTCTTTTTCTAACTTGTCTCTCAGTAAAATATGTCCCTCATCTATTATCCAACCCATAATCTGTAAAATCATGTCAATCCTGTGTTCCCATCTTTCGCTGATGTTAAATTCTTAATCTTTGTCATCATTATCACTAATTGTAATAATTAGACCAATGGATTCAATGGAAGAGTAGAAAGTTCATGCACAGGTCATTCATTATACAATATGTTAATTTGGTAGAACAAATTGTTTTCTAATGTTGTATTTGAATAAAAATTCTATAAAAACAGCCAGAAATAAAAACACATGTCCGTATCTCACTCACTATATGTTGGTATTACTGCATGCAAAGTAACTCCTTAATTGAAAATGGCATTTAGAAATGTCCCATCTGCCAGTGATTTACATGTTTACATTTAATAATGGGATCATACTTCTGTACAACCTCAACCTCCCGTCTCGACCATGAATGTTGGTATAGCTATGGGGTCACAAGCAGGTTGTTGGGTTCCTATATCAACTGTTTTTACAAAGAGCATTGTTTATGCACTCTGGTAGCTCTGGAGTGCTCTTACATTGTCACCTTGTGATATCCTAGGCATTTCGTCCATTTCAGCAATACTGGAGCCTTGCTTGTGAGAGCTGAATTCACTATCCCATGCAATGCATTAGATAAATAATAACATTGTATTTAAAAAAAACATTGTATTTCAGATTGTTACATAAAGAAAACCACTAAAAACATTGTAAAAGTGAGAATTAGCTATTTCATAGACATTTGCAGAGAAGTCAACACGGCACAAAAAAAAGAAAATTGGCCTGGACACAGATGTGTAATTAACCTCTCCTCTTGAAAGGATTGAGTTAATAACCATTTGGGTTTCTTGGGCTTTAAGTGACAATGACTGAGAACTTACAGTTTTTATTTCACATCTGCATTTGTGGGATCAGGGCTGAGGTTCTAAACTTTGTTCCCTTACCACCTCAACTGATCCTTTGTGTACATACTAAACACTTTATCATTGCAATGGTAAAAAAAAAAAAAAAAAAAGATAATTTTCAGCATCCAATTGTGCAGATATTGTATTTTATATGGTAAATATCTCATTCTACCACTGATCAAGCTATCTCTAAAAGATCAATTGTGCAGATATTGTAGTTTATATGGTATGGTTACCCTCTATTTGTTTGTTTAAAAATTTTATTATTTTGTTTGTAGTGTGTGATTAGTGAGGGTTAACTCATGAAAGTGGTCACATGGCTATTTGAACCTATTTAAACAGCAGTATGAGGCTGTTAGCTAGTGAGAATTCTTCTAAGTGTAATTCTTACAAGTGTATTAACTAGTATAGTTAGAGATATACAAGAGAGGAACAAGAGGAGAATGGGAGGGGAACATTCTACCTGCAAACACTGCTACATGAGGACAACTTTCAACAATCAGCCCTGAGCTCTGATATCCTCCACCACCTGGATTGCTAACTGCCTGGACTCTCCCTGCTGAACTGTTTCTCACACTTATTCAGGCCTGCTGCAGTATTATCACTTGGTGATTCCCCTATGCTGCTTGGATTCCCACTTTTAAACCACCCTGTTGCTCCACTTAGCTTGAACTTTGAACTGGCTCCCTCTTGTCCTGTGAATTTGTATAACCAGCTCAGTGCACCTTGTATTATGCCTTGTTTTATACTTTGCCTCCCAATCATGCCTGATGTTACTGTTTCATCTAACTGTTTTTTCTAAACCCACCCATCTGCTATCTCTGCTGTCCTTTCTGCTTCTTATTCCATGACTCATACTTTACATCTCTTCTTCCTCTTTTCTCTCCTTCTACCTTTGCATTCTTTTTTATTCACCTCTTGTGCTCTCACCATTTCCTCACTACACATGTAAGCCCTTACCATTCTTGTTTTCTGAATTCTTTCAACTGTCTATTCCACACCTTCTCTAGCTTTATCATGATTTACTCCTCTCTCACTTCTGTCCTCTCCCTCTATCCCCCTGCTTCCCATGTCCAACCTTTCCATATTCTTCCTCCTCCTCATTCCCCCCTCTCACTTCCCATCCCCCTCCCTATTTCACTCCTCTCATCTCTTCTGTGCCTCTGGGCCCCTGATCTAACATGCTGCCCCCTCTTACATCTTTTCCTCTCTGCTCCCTTTCCCCACTCACACCCTTTCCCTCTTGTCACCTTCGCTGCTCTTCTCTCAGCGTCAATCTGCTCCTACCTCCTCCCTCTCTTTCCCCCCAGCTAATCATCTCCCTCACTTCACTCCTACCTTCTGCCTCTCCCATTCATAAACCCCCTTATCTGCCCCATCTCCACTCCTCCCCTACCTCTTGCTCCCCTGCCCCTCATCTCCTGTCTGCTGACAAATCCCCTTTTATTTCTGCGTCTCGTCCAATTCTAACCCTCTCTTCCTGTCATTTCCCTCGCTCCATATCTTACTCACCCTTGCAGACGAGCAACCCCAACCATCTCATCCACATCTCTCCTCTTCCCTCTCTTCCACTATCCTGTGGTCTCTGGAATGCCAGATCAGTCTGTAACAAATTGACTTCTATCCATGATCTCTTTATCTCTAGATCCTTCAACCTGCTTGCCATCACTGAAACCTGGCTATCCCCTGAGGACACTACCTCTCCAGCTGCTCTCTCTTTCGGGGGCTTGTCCTTCTCCCACACACCCAGACCTGGGGAACGGCAAGGTGGTGGCATCGGCATACTTCTCTCCTCCTGCTGTTCTTTTTGGGTTCTTCCCCCTGAACCCTCCCTCTCTTTTTCCTCCTTTTGAGGTACACTCTATCTGCCTATTCCACCCAGTCCACCTTCGTGTTGCTGTTATCTACCGTCCTCCTGGTCCTGTCTCCCAATTTCTTGATCACTTTGCCACCTGGCTCCCTCACTTTCTCTCCTCTGACCTTCCCTCCCTGATCTTGGGGGACTTTAATGTCCCTATAGACAATCCCTCAGACCCTGCTGCCTCCAAACTTCTCTCCCTCTCCTCCTCCCTTGGTCTCTCTCAATGGACCTCCTCTCCCTCCCACCGCAGTGGCCACTTCCTAGATCTGGTTCATTCATACCTCGGTACTGTCTCTGACCTCATTAATTCACCTTTTCCTCTCTCAGACCACCATCTCCTCTCTTTTAGCATCTCTCCTCCCCTCTCATCGTCCCCGGCCCCCAAGGTTACTCTCACCAGGCATAATCTTGACACAGTTGATCCTACCAGTTTCTCCTCCTCCCTGGGCTCGCTCCTCTCCCCTATCACCACTCTTTCTTGCCCCGATAAGGCTGTCTCCTTCTACAATCGCACTCTTACCGCTGCACTTGACTCTGTTGCCCCGGCTGTCACCACCGTCAAGCTTGGTCGGTCCCCGCCACAACCGTGGCACACTAAACTTACCCGCTATCTTCAAAATTGCTCCCGCAGTGCAGAACGGCTTTGGAGAAAGTCACGCACTCATGCTGACTTCCTCCACTTCAAGTTCATGCTTGCCTCTTATAGTTCGGCCCTTTCCCTCTCTAAACAATCTTTCTTCAAAGCTCTCATTTCTTCCCAATCCTCCAACCTCAGTCGGCTTTTTGCCACCTTCAACTCCCTCCTTTCCCCTCCCCCTCTCCCACTCCCCACCACGCTCTCTGCTGTCGACTTTGCTACCCACTTCACCTCCAAGATTGAGTCTATACGTCATGACATCTCCCAGCAGTCCCTTCTTACCCCACCCTCTCCCCCCTCCATGCCATTCTGCCCCCCTTCTCACCCTCCTCTTCTGCTGCTATCTCCTTTCTCCCCTCCCCTCCAGCTAGCTCACCCTCCTTCTCTTCCTTCACTCCGGTATCTGCAGATGAAGTCCATACCTTTCTCTCTTCCTCTCCCCCCTCCACTTGCACACAGGACCCAATCCCTTCCCACCTCCTCCGCTCCCTCTCTCCCGAAGCCTGCTCCCACCTTGCACACCTCCTCAACCTCTCCCTCTCCTCTGGAATCTTCCCCCCCTCTTTTAAACATGCTCTTGTCTCCCCCATACTAAAGAAACCGTCCCTTGATCCCGCCTCTCTCTCTAATTACCGCCCTATTTTGCTCCTTCCTTTTGCCTCCAAACTCCTTGAACGGGTTGTCTACAACCGTCTCACCTCCTTTCTTTCCTCTCACTCACTACTTGACCCGCTCCAATCTGGTTTTCGCCCCCTCCACTCCACTGAAACTGCCCTCACTAAGGTCACTAATGACCTTCTCCTCGCTAAATCCAATAGACACTACTCCCTTCTTATCCTTCTTGACCTCTCTGCTGCCTTCGATACCGTTGACCACGCACTCCTTTTGCAAACTCTCAAATCTTTAGGCCTATGTAAAACTGTCCTCTCCTGGTTTTCCTCTTACTTCACCAACCGCTCCTTCTCAGTCTCTACTCATGATTCTACATCACCCCCTCTTCCCCTACCCTTTGGTGTTCCTCAAGGCTCCGTTCTTGGCCCCCTGCTTTTCTCCCACTACACCTCCTCCCTTGGTGTCCTCATCCACTCCTTTGGCCTCCAGTACCACCTCTATGCTGATGATACCCAAATCTATCTTTCATCATCCTCTGACCTCTCCCCTTCCCTTCTGTCTCGTGTCTCCTCCTGTCTCTCGGCCATCTCATCTTGGATGTCCCAACGCTTCCTTAAACTCAATATTTCCAAGACCGAGCTTATAGTCATCCCCCCTGCCAGGACTCTCCCACCTCCCCCCCTCTCTATTTCTGTTAATAACACTACCCTCATTTCTGTCCCCCAAGTCCGATGCCTTGGGGTCATCCTTGATTCCTCCCTCTCATTTAAGCCTCACATTCTGTCCCTCTCAAAATCCTGTTACTTCCACCTTCGGAATATATCTAAGATACGTCCCTTTCTCACCACGGAAGCCACGAAAACCCTTGTTCACTTGCTTATTATCTCTCGATTTGACTACTGTAACCTTCTTCTCTCTGGCCTAACTGTTCTCGCCTTGACCCTCCTAAGTCTATCCTCAATGCTGCTGCCCGCCTCATTTTTCATTCCCGCCGCTCTATCTCTGCGGTCTCTTTCCAACAGTCACTACATTGGCTCCCCATACCCTACAGAATTAAATTTAAACTCCTCACCCTCACCTTTAAAGCTCTTAGTCAATCTTCTCCTCCCTACATCTCCAATCTCATCTCTACCTACACTCCTACCCGCCCTCTCCGCTTTGCCTCTGACCGCCGCCTCACTATTTCACTGATCACCTCCTCTTACTCTCATCTTCAGGACTTTGCCCGGGCTGCTCCCCTGCTGTGGAACGATCTTCCATGTTCCATCAGGTTAGCATCTACTCTCAAAGGCTTCAAGCGTGTCCTTAAGACTCATTTCTTTATTCAAGTCTATCAGTCCTCCTAACTTTCTTGTCCTGGCTCTCTCCCCTAGTTAGTACCACCCTTTATGTGTCTCCCCCTTCCCTTTAGGTTGTTAGCTCTCATGAGCAGGGCCCTCTTTCCTTGTGTGCTCCTTCTACTGTTCCTTCACCCTCTGTACCTCTTGGCCTGCTTCGCTAGCCCTGTTTTCCCTGTTTTATTAATCTTCTGCCTTCTTCTTGCTGATTTCTACTATCCTTTTCACTATCTGTCAGATATAATCTGATTTGCTTTACCCTGTCATCTGTGTTTGTATATATTTGTGTATCATGTTGTGTCTTGGTTCTGTTTTCTGGATATGTAATGTATGGTGCTGCGGTCCCTTTGTGGCACCTTATAAGTCAAAGATAATAATAATAATAATCCAATGGCATTTGGTCTTATCAATAATGTATAACTTTTATTTCTTAAATTGTTTTGCAGATGATGGACTACTAGTAGCCATGATACTACAGTGTCAGTTTCACTGAACCTTTCATTCTAAGGGGGTTTATGTGGCAGTGGTGGGATGGTACAGTTATGGTAATCAGGTTAATGGTACAGCCAGTTTTTTTAAACAAATCAACTGCATCCAGTTACATAAATGTTTATGAAAATAGGTTGTCTAATGCATTTTATTTTTGTGAAGCAATGTTACCACACTCTGCAAATACGAATTGATTTGTATTGCAGAAATTAAGTTTATTGTAATTCAAAATAAGTTGGATGATAAATAGGATGCATCACTCCAACTTGTCTGTGCCTCATGCACCAGTTAAGCGCATTGTAAACAAAATTGATATTATAATTAGAGATGTTCACTGACCCCGTGTTTTTTTGTTTTTTTGATCTGTGTTTGATTTTGCCAAAACGAAACCCAAAACCAAGACATGCTCTTGACGGCGACTTCTCGTGCGGTCTGCCACCTCCTTGCAATGCCCCCACTATATAGGGACTACTGTTATCACTAATTTTGACTCTACCGTACTTCTCATCCACCTTGAGAGCGGTATACAGCACCAAAACAGAGCCCTCGCACCCTTGGGCTCCTATTTCGTAAGGGACCTCTGGGACCCTCCGACAACTACTTCTACCCATTCCCTGATCTCTTACCTTTATACCCCCCCAAGTGTTTATACACAAGATAATAACCCCCCAAACTTGAGTATACAACTTACCTAGGAAACGGGTCACACTTACCATGCCTCTTACTGTACTATCAATGAATGTTAAGGGGCTGAATACCCCTCAGAAACGCTCCCTTTTACCTGCATATTTTCGAGAGCTTCAGACACATCACTTGGGCAGGGTTTTGGTAGGGACAGACTTTAACATGATACTGCACCAGTCCCTAGATCGCTCAAGCGCGACCTTGGCGACTGCACACACTCCGGGAATCAAACCATTAACCAAGCATATGAATGAGGCAGGCCTATTTGATACTTGGCGAGCCCTGTATCCTTCTGTGAGAGACTACAGTTTTTACTCACACCCGCACAACTCATACTCTAGAATCAATATGCTCCTCTGTTGCTCTCCCCCCTGATGTCCTCCCTAGTGTGTGCTGGTATCCACTCCAACCTATGGTCAGACCATTCAGCCACCAAGGCTAACTTTGATTTCGCTGTCACTGGAGGTATTGGTGCCTCACGGAGATTAAACAAAACACTCCTTAGGTTACGCGGCTTCCAAGATATGCTGAAAGATAAACTGGATGAAATTTTTGAACTTAACACAACTGAGGATGTCCAATTATCCAATATAAGGGAGGCACACAAGGCAGTGATCCGCACAACACAAACGTTCGCATTCTACACATATCTTCACTCAACTTACCCTATTAAGAGGGGAACTTAGTCAACTCTTAGCCGAAAAGACTGAGAGGAGCCTCAGATGGTTGGGACAGAGGCTCTATGAAAAAGGCAATAAAGCTGACTCTCCTGGCTAACAGCCTTAAGACTAAGCACGCCTCGCAAACAATTAATGCAATACAGTACCCTAAGGGCTCTTTGTCCAACGATTCCCGAGTAATCAATAAGTCCTTCCATTCGTTCTATGAGGCTCTTTACAGTCTGCCAACCCTGGGTAATGCTGACTTGCCCAGATGCAACACCAACAACTATTTACACTCCTGCGGCTTACCACACTTAAGCCGAGAGAGAGCGGTGGCGCTGTGCGAGGACATTACCAAGGAAGAGGTTAAAATTGCCCTCAGCTCCCAGAAGTCCTCTAAAGCTCTGGAACATAATGGCCTCCCAATGTCTTACTATAAGATTTTCACCACCAAAATGCTCCCTAAACTCACTCAGCTCTTTAATTCAGTAGACCACGGTGACACTTTTCAGCCTGACTACACATCATCAACAATCATTGTTATACCTAAACTAGACAAAGATCACTCAATATGCACCAACTATCATCCAATTTCACTCCTCAATACTGACATCAAACTATTCCCCAACAGGCAAGCCTCTGATAATACACATAGAGTAATCAACCTGATACACCATAACAACACAAAACAAATCCCCTCAATTTTGCTTTCTCTGGATGCAGAGAAAGCATTAAATGGAGTATCCTGGCATTTCATGTTTTCTGCATTAAGATTGTTTGGGTTTTGAGGGCCATTTCCTGTAGGGCATCCAAGCTCTCTACACGAGTCCCACCTTATGGATTATTACTAACGACCAGCTATCCAGTCACATTAGATTACACAACGGTACCAGAGATGGATGCCCATTATCCCCCCTCACTGTCAGGGTATAAAATTAATGACACCAAGTCTAAAGATCTGTCACTCAACATCCCCTACCCGGTCCGATATTCCCTTCAGAAGTCCTACATTTTTCAGTAGTGTCCCCAGTTATTCGCTGCCTGGGTGTGAATATTACCAAACATTACTCTGGACTATACCACTCAAACTATACACCTCTCCTGACCTACATTCAATGAGACCTTTCCAAATGGCACCCCATGTACATTTCTTGGGTTGGAAGATTACTGGCTATTAAAATGAATATACTACCATACCTACTATACCTATTTCAGACACTCTCTGTATCAGTCCCATGCCAAGTGCTGACATCTCTACAAGCTTCATGCAACCATTTTATATGGTCTTGCTTTCTAAACCCAAGGAATCTGGTGGTCTTGGTCTCCCACTACTAGATAATTACTTCCTAGCCACTCAACTTGTTTATGCTTTAATTATTAACAGAGATAAGCAAAAGTATCAGTAAAGTATTAGTATCAGTAAATGTTGAATATCTACAATCTTCAGTGTTTGCAGCGAGCAAAGCTACAGTTTGTGAAAGTCATGTGGTTACAGTCATTATTATTATTATTATTATTATTATCATTATCAACTGTTATTTAGAGAGTATAGTATATTCTCCACAGTGATTTACAATTCACAAGTGGTTCAAAATTGAAAAATAAAAACACTTTTAAAGCTATTTTTAGATCAATTTTTTTTACCGACAATTCTATAAAAAGATAACCATAAGTTAAACACAAATGCTGCACACAAACTTTGTTTGAACCAGAATAAAAGATTTGTGAATTGACTAAACAACACAGGAATCTAAAATTTTGAATAGTCCCATGAATGGAACCATATGTTATGAGCCACCGCAGCGGCTCATCTGTTTACTCTGTTGCCCTGGCAGTCAGGACGTAACGTCCACCCCACATCCCAGTCTTCACCAGGACAGCAGCCGGGGACGCTCTGCTGCTCAATGCCGTGTCCTGGCAAAGATCTGACAGCCGGGCTCGTGCACAAGAGTTCCCTGCTTGATTATTCAGCCTCCTGTGTCTGATTGTGAGAGCTGTTGACCTGAGCTTCTGTTTGGTCATTTCCACTATTTAAGGCAGGGAGGGCTTAGTCTACCTGCCGGTTATAGCACTTGTGCCACATATTAGCTGGCTAGCTCCTGTTCCTGTGGAAACTCTGACCGATTACTGTCTGATTCCTGCTGTAACCCCTGGCTTGTTTCTGGACCATGCTTGAACTTCGATTAGCCCTGACCTTTGGCTTAGTTTATTTGGTTTCTCTTTGCTTGCTTCCAGCCCTGACTTTTGGCCTGTCCCTGAGGGGGCTAGCAATGACTGATAATATTGTCTGAGCAGCTAAACACACTAGTTACAGAAGACAAAAACAAGAAAAATCTTCATCTTCAGTCAACACAGCTACAGTACAAGCATTGCAGTTACGTTTCCCCAAAATCACTAGTTTATGCAAATTCACTACTCCATCACTGCAACCTATTCCTCTGTGCAGTTAAACAAACCTATTTTATATATATTTTTAACTCTTTGCCCTAAACCCAGTGAACTATTTCCACAATCTCTATCCCTAGACCTTCCATATCCTACTACCTCACACCCATTATTTTCTCCATTAACTATAAAATAAATGTAAATTACTATCAAGATATAGCTTAACTACATGGTACACAGCAGCCATAAGGCACACAGTGCAGTTGCTTCTGCTGGATATCTTCCGTTCCTGTGCTGTGCAGTGGATAAAAAGGATGTAAGAAGGAAGTTGGACCAATGAGATTTTACCTCTGAGGAAACTGCCTTTCAAAGGGGCAGAGAAACGTGTCAGGAAGTCGCTGGCGAGCACAGTTGCACTTTTTGGCCTTCGATATTCGTGTATACACGTTTTTTGTTGATATTTAAAGAAGGACTTGTATTTATGCTAACCTTGGCACTAATAATTTACAGCTGCAATTATTTCCAAGGATCCGATGGACATTCCATAGGAGGAAACCAGAATCATAGATCAGTCCCTGTAAGGTACAATTGGTGTTTATCTATTGGAGAGGAGATGTTATTTGCACTAAGTATGCTAGAACTCCATATATATATATATAGTCCATCATTGCTGGACATATTTCTTCTAAACGCTGCAATTGTGTGGGTACTTTGGGACATATTGCTGGAATTTTTCCTCCTTATTGTCTACTGTTTATATTGGACATTTTTCAGCTGTTTCAATTAAGTGCTTTGTCTGATATGGTGCTATTATATGGCTCACTGAGCGTATGTTCTTATAAGTTTTATACATTTTTAATTTATATGTAATAAAATATGCTATTATAGAGATTACCAGCGCTGCATTTTTCTTATTTAGCTTAACTACCTGTTAATGATGATAAAGAAATAACAACATTAATAAGGACTGCTAGTGGATCAAGACAACCTACTCTCTTATTTTTTCTGCACAAAAATAATAGAATCTCCAGACACACATAAAGGACATGGTTGAAATGTAGCCACTGTAGAAGGACAGATAAAAATACTGGAAATTCAAACATATGTTTAGGGCAACTAAGACATATATAGAATAAAACAGGATTTGAATAATAACAGCATAAGATAATTACAGTTGGTTTAACGCTATTTCATTAATTTTCTCTGACTTATACGCTACTTTTCTTCATTTTCTTTCACTGTTTTAACTGGATTTTCATACATTGAAATTTATTTTGAGGCACACCAATGAAGGCTTTCATGGCATGAAAATATTCATGGGTTGGTAATTTCTTTTGTCTCTTAACTGACAAACAAATAACCAGAATTGTTTTGTTCTTGCTTACCAACAATACATACTATTTTTTCCTCCTGATGAAGTCTGAACATCTAACCAGACGAAACGCGTTGAGGAGTATCTAAGGACCTTTCCATCATCTGTTTGGATATCGTGGTACTAGTGTGGTGGGAGCGCTGCAGAGATTTATATATGAGCTGATTGATATCTATGCATACATCTCTGATTACATCCCAGATGAGTACCTAAAGATACCAATATATGTTTGTTACCTTGTGTTTTTATGTAAGTGTGATACTTACTATTTTATTAGTAAAGTCTGAGTTTTTACAATATTACACTATATGAGTTTTTTTATATTGCTCCTATGATGCTGAAGTTACAGTCCTAACAGAATTGTACATTTGGATGAGTGACGTTACTGGCAACAGCTGCACAGATTTGGAGTTTTCCATTGAACTGATTCATACATCTTCTGGTTCTTTTATCTGGTACGCAGTTTTATGTTTATTGGTGATTACATTGGTGGCATTGAACACAGTGTGCTGTCACTTTTGTATATATCTATTCACCCTTTTGGTTTCATTAGCCCTACCGGAGAGAAGTTATTATCCTTGAGTACACCTCTGACTCCTCCACTTTACTCTCTCTTATTACATTAATATATTGTGGTAATACACCATGTGGCGCCGTGTTTCCTTTATTCCTTTAACAATACATATCTATCAATCATCACACTTACTGTACTGTTTACCATAAGCTCATATACATTTTAAAGATATAGGCATTTGTGTATGTTGCATTTGTGATGGTAGTTTGTTTATAGCTTTAGTCACCGTCGTTTACTTTCTGCAATTAATGATTGATCAACCAGTGAATTAATTAGTTTAATATTGTTAATACCAATTTTAACCCTGCAAAGAAAATTTGTTGTTTCATCAAATGGTCAAAATTTTTGCCATTTGTCATTGCTTTGGGTTTCTGGAACAAACACCATTTTGAATTTTACATTACGTAGTCATTGATGGCTTCTTGTGAAATTGCTCAAGATTAGTTAGAGTGAAATTCAATTTACTTAGAAGTAGAGATGTGCAGTCTCAGTTTTCTAAAAACCGAGCCTCCCCAAACATCACAAATCCGAGTACCGAGCCAAGCCGACTCGGTACTTTCCCACTTCCTTGGATCTGACATTGAGGCAAAACGTCATCATCGTTTAGTTGGATCTCGCGGACTTGTATTCCTCCCTCCCTAGGAGATCCAGCGCAATTGCTCACACAGACACAGGAGGGGTAGCAGCGCTCTTTTCAATTTCCAGTTTCTCCAGTGCCATTGCTCAGTGCCATTGCCCACACAGAAACAGGGGAGGTAGCAGCGTTTTTGTCACTCTCCAGTCTCCAGTGTCATTGTTCACATAGAAACAGGAGGGGTAGCAGCGTTCTTTTCACTCTTCTGTCTCCAGTGCCTTTGCTCTGTACCATTGCTCACACAGAAACAGGAGGGGTGCTGGCACCAGTCATGATGATACTAGTCTTTCAACATCATTTACTAAAGCCTATGCTCAAGCGCATAGTGGGTCAAGGAAACTGAAATCAAGAAACAAGCTTTTATATTGGTAAAGAAAAAAACACCTCTAATAAAGGGAAAGTGTACTGTAGAAAAACATGAAATTGCCAACATGCCAATCTACACACATAGTGGCATGGAAAAATTCAGGCCTTCGCCTTTATTTATGAGTGAGAAAATGTCAGGGAGGCATCATCTTCTTCTGTCTGTCTGTCATGACAATGTAAAATATTGTCATTCAGAGTCTAGAAGAGGTGCCAAAAAAAATGACACTTGTAAAAGACGTCCTGGATAAAACCAGCAAGGCAGTAGAAAAAACTGTATAATCAGAAATGTCTCAAATCCCTGAGCAGATTCTATCCACGAGTGCTATGTCCTTTCTGATACTGTGCTCAAAGAGAAGCCTCCATTCACCATTTCTGCAGATGTGTGGATGAGCAGCCCAAGTATAGCTGGTGATACACAAATTGAGGAGGCCTCTTTGGAATTGCTACAGGATGAGGGGGATATTTGTTTTGCTGACGATGGCACTAATGAGGATGTTGATGATGAGGATGTTGTTTGTGTAAGTCCTGCACCAGTGGAAGCAGTTCTTGCCAGTGATAAGAAGTAGACCATTGTCATGTCTGGGCATAAGACCAAAAAGTCCACCTCTTATAAGTGGAATTATTTTTACCCAAACACTGACAAATGTGTAACCATTGGTACCGTCCATGTTATGCCGATTGAAACGAGTTCATGGCCAGCTTTTGGGAAAATCATAAACTTATGCTAAAAAATAACAACATGCAGTCCAGCATTAGCTAGTCCCTATCTCTCAGCTAGATCCCAGCACCTGCAATCTACACTGCCAATACCTTCCTCATCCATATCTTCATTTGTGATCTGAGTTAGTCCTGCACCCAAGTTGCTAAGACTGGATGACTTCTCCCCTATCCAGGAATCCTCAGAAGAATCCTTGAGCATTAGGCCCGCTGCTGCTGCTACTGGGGGTGGATCTTCATCCCAAAGCAGACTAAGAAGAAGACTACTAGTAGTTTACAAAAATTGGCTGTTAAAAAACTCCTTTGCAAGAGGAAGCAAATATGACAACTG
The DNA here is from genome assembly GCF_038048845.1 of Mixophyes fleayi. Taxonomy (NCBI): domain Eukaryota; kingdom Metazoa; phylum Chordata; class Amphibia; order Anura; family Limnodynastidae; genus Mixophyes; species Mixophyes fleayi. The sequence continues at coordinate 263,695,030 of NC_134402.1, forward strand.
TCACCCAGTCACATCACGGTTCACAGGCGCCATGGCGACTATGCTAGTATTAGATCTATGTCCAATATCCACCACTAATGCAGCAGGTTTTAGACAGTTAATTGAGGTCCTGAGTCCCCGTTACCAAATTTCATCTCAACATCATTTTACTAGACAAGGAATTCCTCACCTGCACCAGGTGCCTAGAAAAAAACTAATTATTAGGCTACAAATTGCCTTTCTACCCCTGTACATTTATGTCCATATGTAGACATGCAGATCTGGGCAAACTAAAGATTGTGACTGTGACAGCCCACTAGGTTGGTGAATCGCCTTCAGGAGCAGGAACAGCAGCAGCATCTAACAAACAACACCAGGGGGTAAATGTATCAAGCTGAGAGTTTTCCGGCGGGTTTGAAAAGTGGAGATGTTGCCTATAGCAACCAATCAGATTCTAGCTGTTATTTTGTAGAATGTACTAAATAAATGATAGCTAGAATCTGATTGATCTTTTAGAGGCAGGCTACTCAGTTTATTATCTGCTTCACTCAGAGACGTACCGTTGACAACCTGTTAGCAAAACTAAGGGATGTCATTGCAACATGGGTTATCTGGCTTGGACTCTCCCCAGGATATGTGATTTCTGATAAGGCCGCCAATATCGTGAGAGCATTACAGCTGGGTTAATTCCATCACATTCCCTGTTTTGTTCACACAATCAACTTGGTGGGTCAAAACTTTTTTAAAAAATGACTGGGTTGGGCAGGAGATGCTGTCTGTGGCTTGAAAAATTTCTGGACATTTTCGGCATTCAGCAACAGCATGTAGGAGATTGCAACAGCTGCAAGAACAATTTAATTTGCCTTGCCACCAACTGAAGCAAGAGGTGGTAACAAGATGGAATTCCACCCTTTATATGCTTCAGAGGATGGAGGAACAGTGCAACCATCCACACTTACTAAACAAACCATGACATTGGGAAAGGAGGGGGAATGTATTTTAGTCCAGCGCAGTGGAGAATAATTTCCGTGTTGTGCAAGGTGCTGAAACTATTCAAGTAGTCACCTGTAAGTCAAGTAATTAGACATTTGGAAAAGCAGCTCGAGAAATTGAAGGAGGAGATAAAAGAAAGCAATTCAGCTAAGTATGTCGGACTTGTAGAGCAAGTACTTTATTTACTTCGACAGGATCCAAGAGTTATCAACATATTTAAATTGGATCACTATGTCTTCTCTTTATTTCCAACTGACCCAGATCTAAGAGATGTAATGAGCTCCAGGTGAGCAAGTACACAGCTCAAGTGGTACATGACACGACAACGTCTCCTCCTTCAGTTTCACAGACAACTGCTGCTAGGAAAAAAATACTTAGGTTTCCCAAGAAACTCAGTGGTGGTGCAGATGAGTCAGCACAAAATTTTGACATATAGTCTGGTGTAAAGAATTGCCTCAAATTTGTGACAACTCCACCTGGTCCTAATATCAACATCCAAAGAATGGTGAAGGATTATTTTAATGACAGCATACAAATAGACCCCTGAGACAGTCCCTTTACATACTGGGAGGAGAAAAAGGCAATTTGGAGACCCATGTACAAACTTGCTTTGCAATACCTAAGCTGCTCACGCTTCAGTGTGTACTCAGAAAGAGTTTTCAGCACAGCCAGGAACCTTGTGAACGATCGGAGTAGGAGGCTACTTCCTAAAAATTTTGAAAAGATGATGTCCATCAAAATGAACTACAAATTCCATGAGGAAGGCCTTTACCAGCAATTACATCAAAGTACAGAGATTTCTGTAATTGTGGATTCTAGCGGGGATGAATTAATAGTGTGTGTAGATGATGTACACACTGATGAGGGTGAGGATGATGACAACAACATCTTGCCACTGTAGAGTTCATTGACAGCACTGTTAGCTTAGCTGCCTTAAGCCCATTGGTAGCTTGTTTTGTGGGGGCCAAAACAAACCAAGCACTTCACCCACAAAAGTGGCAGTCCTTGTTGCTGAAGTGCTTGGTTTGTTAAACTGTATATGCTCTTTTTAATATCCAACATAAGGGTGGGTAGGAGGTTTCAAGGGTGGGTGGGAAATCCCAAAGACATTTCCATGATGCAAAACTTTTTTTTCCTGCCACTGCTGTGTGGAAATGTTTCATAGATGTGCTATAATCTGCCATGTGCCATTGCTCTGTCGCTTAGTAACCAGCCAGCTCGCTGCAGTCTTTGGCTTAAACTGGATGAAAATAATATTGTGACCTGTGAGGTGGTCAAAATTAACTGGAAATGACTGTAAATTCATGTTATTTTAAGTTAATAATAATGTAGGAAGAAAAAAAGAGCCAAACTATGTGATTGTAGCATTTTTAGCAGTTTTTGAAAAAAAATACAGATCCAGAACCAATACCAAAACACATGAGGGTGGTTTTGCCAAAACCAAAACACGAAGTTAATACAGATCCAAAACCAAAACCAAATCCAGAACACGGGGGTCAGTGAACATCCTTACTTAGAAGGTAACATATCAGATGATGTCTTTTAACATTTTGAAAGAGTTTCTTACACTACATAAACAGTTAAAATGTGCACCAATCATCTTTGATAACAGTATGTTAAAATAATTTGAGACACAGCAATTGTGGCATTCATAACTGGAAAGAAATGTTTATAATACAGACCATTTTCTGACACAATAGAATAAAGTATATTAAATGAACCACAGCAATTTCTATATTTATTTAAAGCTGTGTTTATAAGTCAGATCATTATCTGGAACAGTAAGAATTACAAAAAACACGCAAACTGTGGAAAAAATAGGCATTTATAAGTCAGAGCATTTTAATACAAAAGTAGAATAATTTGGAACAGAAAAAAATAGAATTCTATTCAGCGCTTCAGTGTCAACTGCCTAGTTGAGTTACACTAGTTGATTTATTCAGATGATCTCACAATAGCATAGAGACCGAACCAGCGCTGCTTATCTATCATATGAAGATAACAATAAACATAAAAATATTTATATTCAATGTCATTTACAACTCTTCCATGTTGAAAGCAGACATACATATGGGGAAGAAAAATAAACATATATATATATATATATATATATATATATATATATATATATATATATATATATATATATATATATATATATATATACATATATATAGCCTAGCACATGTGATGAAGCGGTCCTGCTTATATATGTTTATACTGAGTAGATGAATTTGCGGCTAACCGGGTCAAATGGTTTTGCATGGTCCAGAGACATCTAGGTTGGTTTAACTTGTGCCTAAGTTGGCTCTGAAGTTAGTCTTTGTTTATGTGTCTATAGTAGAGAGATTAGATTGTAACCTCCATGAAGACAAGGATTGATTGGTCTGTAATGGTATCCAAGGGATCTTGGTAGCGGATATTTTAAACTAATAGCTGGTCTTTTTGGGGCATATTCAATTGTTGGCGGTTTCCGCCGTGGAAAAAGTATTAGCGTTATTACGGTAATACTAAGCCGGATTTCAGCTCGCGGCTCCATCCAGGGTGAAAAGTACCGTAATAACAGTACTTACGCGCACTATTACCATAATGACGGTAATAGTGTGCGGGGCGAGTTACTTTTGGCTGTAACGCCAACAATTGAATATGCCCCAATATGTCTAAAAACATGTTAAATGTTTGTGATTTAGGACATAGGATAGTTAGGAGACTTGCTTTATTATGATGTTTTTTTAAGTTTTGCTGACTATAATATGTCTTTATCATTGATTATTTATATTTTCACTAGTTAAAAGCAAGTTTAGGCCATGAGTAGAAATGTGAATCAATACATCAAAGATAATGTTTCATTGCTTTGACAGTCATGTGTAACTATATATCTTTGGAGTGCCAGTTCTTTTTCATCTATGAAGAGCTCTTATGTTGGTTCATTAAAATGTTTTATAACTAGCAAGTTTCTATCATGTTTGCATTCTAAATTCTGAATTACACACTTCAGAGGAAAGATACATAAAAGCACAAGTCATCAGTCTCAACTCTGTCAACAGCATTAGATGAATAAACTTTCAGCTGTAATTCTGTACATATCAATTTTAAATCAAACTCTTAGTTGCAAAAAAGTAAAGGTGGCTAAATTAACCAGTAATATAACACACTTATGTCTCCCACACTTTCTCTCTCTCCCTCTCTCTCTCTCTCTCTCTCTCTCTCTCTCTGTGTCACGGGCACTAGGAGTCTTTACCCAGGGATCACCAGGTGATAGGCTTACCAGAGCAGTATAGGTGGTAATATGGTACTCTGGTAGCAGGGTGATCACGGAACAGGAAATAGCAGATGATGAGATGCTCAGGAAAGTCTATGACTAGCAGCACTGGCAATATGGAGGTAGTAATACACGAGGAACTGTATGGACAAAGGACACGTGAAGGTAGTCAGTGGTCTGCGGTAGCAAGTTGTACCACTGCTATAGTGAGGAGGAATGTCCAACAGAAACGAGGAGGTGATGAGAGTCAGCGGTCTGCGGATAGCAAGTTGTACCGCTGTCTGAGTGAAGGAATGGAATCCAAGTGGAGGTATCCGGGGAGTCAGTGGTCTGCGTTAGCAAGTTGTACCACTGCTATGTGAGAGGATACTGGAGCAGGTGAAACTGGAAACAGGGGTCAGTGGTCTGCCACTAGCAAGTTGTACCACTGAATATATATGTGAGGAGGTGCACGGGGAGAGACTGCAACACAATATATACACGGGCACCTTGACTTTGATCCACAGTAATATGCACAATATAAATGTATAAATGACTGAACAACACTGCCAATATAGAAAGTCTCTTGAAGTAATCCAGCATGAGATAACACAGTCAATGATGGCAATAGACTCAGCGGATAGTACACTCCAGAGGAGAACCAACACAGTCCAGCAAGGTATGCAATACACAGCACAGTCAATGGGAAGTATGCATACCATGGTTCAGGAGAAGGCAGTCAGACAGAAGTGCAGAGATACCTGAACGGCAGGAGGCCGGCAGGATGCAAAGTCCCTGGATGGGTGAAGCGGTGGTCTAGCAGGTGCAGCGCACAGGTAGGTAGACCAGCAGGGAACCCAGGAAGGCGTGGAGAGCGGATCAGCAGTAGATGGATGCGTAGCGCTGAGAAGTAACAGCAGCGGGTCTCTGCGGGAACACGGAGGTAGCCAATAGCAACCAGCAGGTGCAGTAACGATGGGACACCAAAGCAGAGTTGAACTGGAACAGTTGATCACGGAGAGTAGCGGGTAGCAATAGTGGCAGCAGACTCAAGGAAACACGGGAGAGTTGAGAAGGGCTGAAGACTGAAGCGCACAGAGGCGGCGGATAGGAATCAGCTAAACAGTTACGATGAAACACAGACGGGTTGCAGGTTGAAGACTGTAGTGCACGGAGGCAGCGGATAGGAATCAGCTAGCAGTCACAATCATGAATAGGTGAGTGGATGTGAATGAAAGACTGTAGTGCACGGAGGCAGCGGATAGGCATCAGCTAACAGTCCCAATGATACAAGGTAGAGTTGAAGTGGTTAGAAGACTGTAGTGCACGGAGGCAGCGGATAGAAATCAGCCAAACAGTCACGATGATGAAACACAGACGAGTTGCAGGTTGAAGCCTGTAGTGCACGGAGGCAGCGGATAGGAATCAGCTGGCAGTCACAATCATGAATAGGTGAGTGGATGTGAATGAAAGACTGTAGTGCACGGAGGCAGCGGATAGGCATCAGCTAACAGTCCCAATGATACAAGGTAGAGTTGAAGTGGTTAGAAGACTGTAGTGCACGGAGGCAGCGGATAGGAATCAGCTCACAGTCACGATGATACAGTAGATGGTAGAAGTGGTATGGGAACCACAGTAGTAGAAGTGGTTTGGAAACCACAGAGGTAGAAGTGGTTTGGAAACCACAGGAATCAGCTGGGCTGAATAAACGAGGAAACACAGGAACACCTTCAGAGACTCATGGGGAATGAGACTCCGAAGATGAGGCAATGTGGTGATGACCACAGGTGCTTAATATAGGGAGGTTGCCTGATCTGCCAATTAAGTTAAAGGAACATACACTGGAGGTATAGAAAGGGCTGCGCATGCGCAGTCCCTCAGGATGGAGGACGGCCACGGTTCCTAAATGTCCGGGAAGAAGCACTCACAGTCCGGTGAGTGACAGTACCCCCCCTTTAAAAGGTGGGCACAGAACGCCTGGAACCGGGCTTGTCCAGATTTTTGGAATAAAACTTCTTCAGAAGGGCAGGAGCATTAAGATCTTCAGCTTTGATCCATGAACGCTCTTCAGGACCAAAGCCCTTCCAATGAACGAGGAAACGGAGGACTCCTCGCGAAATTTTTGCATCCAATACCTCAGTAATCTCGAAATCCTCCTCCTGATGAACTTGAACTGGCTGCTGTGCTGAGGGAGGAGTCGAGAAATGGTTGATGATGAGAGGTTTGAGCAAGGACACATGGAAGGCATTGGAAATCCGAAGATTCTTAGGAAGAAGAAGTTTAACACATACTGGATTGATAACTTGAATGATCCTATATGGACCAATAAAACGAGGGGCGAATTTCATAGATGGAACCTTCAAACGAATATTTTTGGTAGATAACCAGACACGATCTCCAATTTTTAGTGGTGGAATAGCCCGCCTCTTCTTATCTGCGAAAGACTTATATTTATTAGATGTCTTCTTTAAACAGGTTTTGACCTGAGACCAGATATTTTTGAAGGTTTGACAAGCAGTCTCCACAGCAGGAACTTGGGTGGGCGGGAGGGCAGGAAATTCCGGAAAAGACGGATGGTGACCGTAGACCACAAAGAATGGAGTTTTGGATGATGACTCATGGTACATGTTGTTATGGGCGAATTCAGCCCAAGGGAGCAATTCTACCCAGTTGTCTTGGTTGGCTGAAGAGAACATCCTAATAAAAGTCTCAAGATCTTGATTGACTCGTTCCGTTTGTCCGTTAGATTGCGGATGGTAAGACGATGAGAGTGCTAATCGTATGCCCAAGGTTTTACAAAGGGCCTGCCAGAATCTGGAAACGAATTGTACTCCTCTATCCGACACAATCTCAGACGGACATCCATGGATGCGGAAGATTTCTTTAATGAAATGTTCAGCCAGAGTAGACGAGGAAGGTAAACCGGACAGAGGGACGAAATGGGCCATCTTCGAAAATCTGTCTACCACTACCCAAATAGTATTGTGATTCTTACTTGGTGGCAAATCAGTAACGAAATCCATACTAATATGGGTCCAAGGCTTGGACGGAATGGGTAGTGGTCGCAGCAACCCTGCTGGAGTTCTGCGGGAGGATTTGAACTGAGAACATAAATCACAGGAAGCAATAAACTCTTTGACGTCTCTCCTCATTGAAGGCCACCAGTAACTACGAGAGAGAATCTCAAAGGTCTTGTGTTCACCGGCGTGTCCAGAAAAACGAGAGGCATGGAACCACGAAAGGATTTTCCTCCTCAGAGTAGGAGGCACAAGGGTCTTCCCAAATGGTAGCATTTTGGTGGATGAAGCAGCCAGAGAAATACATTTGGGGTCTAGAATAGCATGGTTGGGAACCTCTTCTACATCAGAGGACGTCACAAAAGCTTGAGATAGAGCGTCAGCTTTCTTGTTCTTAGCGGCTGGTTTGAAGGTTATAATTAATTCAAAACGAGAAAAGAAAAGAGACCATCTTGCTTGACGAGGGTTCAAGCATTGAGCAGATTGCAAATATGACAAGTTCTTATGATCCGTGAAGATCGTCACCGGATGGCGAGCTCCTTCCAACAAGTATCTCCATTCCTCTAATGCAGCTTTGATGGCCAGCAACTCCTTGTCCCCGATAGTATAATTTTTCTCTGCGGGCAGAAGACCCCGAGAGTAGAAGGCACAAGGATGTAATTTTTGTTGCTCCGAGCGTTGGGAGAGAATAGCTCCTAAGCCCACATTAGAGGCATCTACTTCTAGGAAGAAGGGGAGTGTCACATCAGGCTGTCGCAGAATGGGAGCAGACGAGAAGGCCTCTTTGAGGATTTGAAAGGCTTGGAGAGCCTCAGATGACCATTGCTTAGTATTAGCCCCTTTCCGAGTTAGGGCCACAATGGGAGATGCAATGGATGAAAAGTCTTGAATGAAGCGTCTATAGTAATTGGCAAAACCTAAGAAACGCTGGATGGCACGAAGAGTAGTTGGCTGAGGCCAATGTAGTACAGCATTTACTTTGTCTGGATCCATCTTCAGGCCAACTCCGGAAACTATATACCCCAAGAATGGAATCTGGGGTAACTCGAATGAACATTTTTCCAATTTACAGAACAACGAGTTTTTCCGTAGTCTGGAGAGGACCTCTGCCACATGTTGGTGATGAGAAGGCAGGTCCTGTGAGAAGATCAATATGTCGTCTAGGTAGACAACGACACATACATATAATAAGTCCCGAAAGATCTCATTGATGAAACCCTGGAAAACAGCGGGGGCATTACACAGCCCGAAGGGCATTACTAAATATTCGTAATGCCCATCTCTGGTGTTAAACGCGGTCTTCCATTCGTCACCAGAACGGATTCTAATTAAATTGTAAGCACCACGAAGATCCAACTTAGTAAATATCCGAGCTCCCTTGATGCGATCAAATAGCTCAGTGATCAGCGGAATGGGATACCGATTCTTGATAGTAATGGCGTTGAGTCCACGAAAATCTATACAAGGGCGTAATGATCCATCCTTCTTTTTGACGAAGAAGAACCCAGCTCCAGCGGGAGAGGTGGAAGGTCGAATGAACCCACGCTGGAGATTCTCCTGTATGTACTCAGATGTGGCTTGAGTTTCAGGTAACGAGAGAGGATAGACCCGACCCCTGGGAGGAGTCTTGCCAGGTAGAAGGTCGATCGGACAATCCCAAGAACGATGAGGAGGAAGACGTTCAGACTGAGCTTTATCAAACACATCGGCAAATGAAGCATACTGAGGAGGGAGTCCCGGGGAGGAAGATGAGATGGAAGATCGCTGTACTTTAAGAGGAATAACTTGAGAGAGACAACGATGGTGACATTCAGACCCCCAAGACGTAACTTGAGGGGTGCGCCAGTCAATCTGGGGAGAGTGACACTGAAGCCATGGAAGGCCTAAGACAATCGGACTTGTCGTAACTGGAAGAATTAAAAACGAAATTTCTTCATGGTGTAGTACACCAATCTGAAGGGTTACTGGAGACGTACTCTGGGTGATGAGACCATTGATGAGGCGTGATCCATCTATAGCCGTCACAGTAATGGGTGTTTTTAAAGTGATCACTGGTAGGGACCATTGATTCACTAGTGATTTAGAAATGAAATTTCCTGCTGCTCCGGAATCAATCAATGCCTGTGACTCAAAGGATTTGGTAGCAAAGGAAATCGTAACATCAAAAGCGCAGACTTTAGATTTCATAGACAATGGAGAGGACTCCAGGGACCCTAACTTCACCTCTCCAGAACTAGTTAGGGCCTGGCATTTCCCGATCTCTTAGGGCAAGAGCTGAGCATATGCGTGGAATCAGCACAATAGATACAGAGTCTATTCTTTACTCTTCGTTTCCTTTCCTCTGAAGATAATTTGGAACGTCCTATCTCCATGGGAATCACAGAGGATGGAGCTGGACGAAATTGAGGGTTTAAACGAAGAGGTGCTTTGACAGCTGTTGTTTTCTCAGACTCTCTTTCACGAAATCTCATATCTACACGATGGCAAAGAGAGATCAAATCTTCTAGTGACGAAGGAAGCTCTTGGGTAGTCAGTGCATCTTTAATTTTATCGGAGAGCCCCTGCCAGAAGGCGGCAACTAATGCTTCAGTGTTCCACTGAAGTTCAGAGGCTAAGATCCTAAATTGAATGACATACTGTCCTACTGTATGGGAGCCTTGTCGCAAACGAAGAATGCTGGAAGCAGCGGAGGTCACACGACCTGGTTCATCGAACACACTTCGGAACGTGGAAATGAATTTGGCACTATCTTGTAGAATTGGATCGTTTCTTTCCCACAGGGGGGAGGCCCAAGCCAGGGCTTGTCCCGAAAACAATGAGATAAGATAGGCCACTCTGGAACGATGGGTAGAAAAATTTTGAGGTTGGAGTTCAAAATGGACTGAACATTGGTTAAGGAAACCTCTACAAGTTTTGGGGTCCCCGTCATATTTTGACGGAGTAGGCAGGTGAAGCGTAGGAGCTGTAGACACCTGGGATGGCACTGGGGAAACGGAGGAAAGCACAGGAGCTTCAATATTAGCTGTAACAGTCTGTCCAGATGTTCCTTGGGAGGTTAATGATTGGTAACATTGAAGTAACAGCTGTTGGCGAGCATCCTGTTGCTCCACACGGCTGACCAGATGCTGCAGCATCTCTTTAGCGGTAGGTTCCGTATCTGGGTCTGTCATGGCCTGATCTTACTGTCACGGGCACTAGGAGTCTTTACCCAGGGATCACCAGGTGATAGGCTTACCAGAGCAGTATAGGTGGTAATATGGTACTCTGGTAGCAGGGTGATCACGGAACAGGAAATAGCAGATGATGAGATGCTCAGGAAAGTCTATGACTAGCAGCACTGGCAATATGGAGGTAGTAATACACGAGGAACTGTATGGACAAAGGACACGTGAAGGTAGTCAGTGGTCTGCGGTAGCAAGTTGTACCACTGCTATAGTGAGGAGGAATGTCCAACAGAAACGAGGAGGTGATGAGAGTCAGCGGTCTGCGGATAGCAAGTTGTACCGCTGTCTGAGTGAAGGAATGGAATCCAAGTGGAGGTATCCGGGGAGTCAGTGGTCTGCGTTAGCAAGTTGTACCACTGCTATGTGAGAGGATACTGGAGCAGGTGAAACTGGAAACAGGGGTCAGTGGTCTGCCACTAGCAAGTTGTACCACTGAATATATATGTGAGGAGGTGCACGGGGAGAGACTGCAACACAATATATACACGGGCACCTTGACTTTGATCCACAGTAATATGCACAATATAAATGTATAAATGACTGAACAACACTGCCAATATAGAAAGTCTCTTGAAGTAATCCAGCATGAGATAACACAGTCAATGATGGCAATAGACTCAGCGGATAGTACACTCCAGAGGAGAACCAACACAGTCCAGCAAGGTATGCAATATACAGCACAGTCAATGGGAAGTATGCATACCGTGGTTCAGGAGAAGGCAGTCAGACAGAAGTGCAGAGATACCTGAACGGCAGGAGGCCGGCAGGATGCAAAGTCCCTGGATGGGTGAAGCGGTGGTCTAGCAGGTGCAGCGCACAGGTAGGTAGACCAGCAGGGAACCCAGGAAGGCGTGGAGAGCGGATCAGCAGTAGATGGATGCGTAGCGCTGAGAAGTAACAGCAGCGGGTCTCTGCGGGAACACGGAGGTAGCCAATAGCAACCAGCAGGTGCAGTAACGATGGGACACCAAAGCAGAGTTGAACTGGAACAGTTGATCACGGAGAGTAGCGGGTAGCAATAGTGGCAGCAGACTCAAGGAAACACGGGAGAGTTGAGAAGGGCTGAAGACTGAAGCGCACAGAGGCGGCGGATAGGAATCAGCTAAACAGTCACGATGAAACACAGACGGGTTGCAGGTTGAAGACTGTAGTGCACGGAGGCAGTGGATAGGAATCAGCTAGCAGTCACGATGATGAAACACAGACGAGTTGCAGGTTGAAGACTGTAGTGCACGGAGGCAGCGGATAGAAATCAGCCAAACAGTCACGATGATGAAACACAGACGAGTTGCAGGTTGAAGCCTGTAGTGCACGGAGGCAGCGGATAGGAATCAGCTGGCAGTCACAATCATGAATAGGTGAGTGGATGTGAATGAAAGACTGTAGTGCACGGAGGCAGCGGATAGGCATCAGCTAACAGTCCCAATGATACAAGGTAGAGTTGAAGTGGTTAGAAGACTGTAGTGCACGGAGGCAGCGGATAGGAATCAGCTCACAGTCACGATGATACAGTAGATGGTAGAAGTGGTATGGGAACCACAGTAGTAGAAGTGGTTTGGAAACCACAGAGGTAGAAGTGGTTTGGAAACCACAGGAATCAGCTGGGCTGAATAAACGAGGAAACACAGGAACACCTTCAGAGACTCATGGGGAATGAGACTCCGAAGATGAGGCAATGTGGTGATGACCACAGGTGCTTAATATAGGGAGGTTGCCTGATCTGCCAATTAAGTTAAAGGAACATACACTGGAGGTATAGAAAGGGCTGCGCATGCGCAGTCCCTCAGGATGGAGGACGGCCACGGTTCCTAAATGTCCGGGAAGAAGCACTCACAGTCCGGTGAGTGACACTCTGTATATATGTAAAGCCACACCCTGGGGTCTGCTGACTGTGAGAGAAGAGGCTATGCTAAAATCCTACAAGGTAAATTCAATGTATTCCAACTCCTGCCCTGAACTTATGTGTGGCCCATAAGAGACTTGCAAAGAGCAAGCAGCCCCAGGATAGAGCCCCAGGTAGGGGCCCAGGAAGCTGAGTACAGGCATGCAGGGGAGCTTGGAGACTCGAGAGCAGGGCTGGCTGAGCGAGGTATTCCCGCCAATTTAAAGTGGTGCTAATATTTTGGGAGAAGATTCTGTTGGAGTCAGGACGTTACACTTCAGCGGTCCGTTGCAGACTATACCTGTGTGAAGGCATATGAGCACATATTCGTGGCTATTTGAATTTGAATTTCTGGTACGGGAATTGCACACATGTGCAATATTTTAAAGATATTATACATTTAATGCACTATATTGGCGCCCTTTTCTCTTTTTGTATTTTATTAGGCTGATACCTGCAGATAGGTGTCGAATGTATTGGGAGCTGCCATCTCATATACTGAGTATACAAGAATTTTTTCTGTCACTATCACCTTTCATGGTTTTGCACTTATAAGGGCCTGTGTAGCTTAGAAATTTGGTGGGAAAATATATATATATATATATATATATATATATATATATATATATACATATTTACACATAATTCAAAACCAGGAGATACTGCACTCTTCAAATACTAAATGGAAATGCAGGATGGACATTGCAGCATTTGCCACCAGTCATTTTCTGAAAGATCATGATCAAATTTCGATTGTCAACACTTGTTGTTTTGGACTTATACACTCTGTTATGGAATGAGCTAATTACTACCCATGTATTCTCGCACACTCTATGATTTGTGTTCAATTTGGCCTACAACAACTTTATTGGCTTCAAGAATTGCACTATTAAACTGCTTGTATAAAATTTTAATCAAATTGTGTGATTCCATTTGTAATGCAATAGTGACCAGTCCCTCCTTATATATCAACCCTAATTAAACTGGAGTTTAATATTTCCGAAATAGTAAATTAAATTACATCAGATGCTTTTCCTGCAGTCATTGCTACGGTAATCAGTGGAAAGTATCCATCTAAGAATTGGCTCTCTTTTTTCTCAAGACATTTTATACAAAAAGTAGATGCTCTGAAGCAGATAATACTACATACCACTCATCTCACTCAACCCCTTTTCCAAATTATATTGTTCTTTGTTCTTACAACTTATTTTGAGGGTTTTCCTCAATTTAATTATACATCAAAAGCAACAAGCCTTCTCCATCCCCCAAACCCAGTAAAGCAAAAAGGTTAAAAAGCTAAATACAATTTTAGTGTGCCACATGCTGGTCCCAGATCCTGGGATTCAGATCCTTCCCATGTCCAGGGTCCTGCTAAAATATTAAGTACTTGCTTTTACTAAGAACATTGATATCTAATTATTTGTGGCTAAACAGAGAAAAAATTCAATTTATACATGATGTAAAGGAAGATAATCCTCCATCTGTAACATATGAGAGATAAGAAAAGAATAGTTTTGCTTCACATAGCCTAGCCTGTCACAATATACAGCAGAATAACCTCCAAAATAGAGATTAACGAATTAGTTTAAGTTAAAATTCATAAGAATTTTAAAAATTTAGGCAAACCGGGTGAATAAGAAAATCAGGCCTGATCAGATGAGATCCAACAAATCAAAGTTGTTCCTGAAGAATCAAATTAATCACAGTAAATGGAAAGAGCAGCCAATAGCAAGAGGGACTCACGACTCTCCTACACAGCTCTGCCATTTGATCAGTGTCATCTATAAAAAGTGTTTCTCTTGTAAATATCCTTGTTCTTTATCAAACAAATACCACAATGGATGGGGTTAAGGTAGTATATTACATTGTATTGTATTTGTGGCATAAAAAAGTGTGTCTTTTTAAATGCCCTTTTTCACTGAAATAATTTAGCTGAATATTCTGTCTTTTCAGATAGGTATAATAAGTAAATTAACATTTTGGAAACTCTCTTATTGGTGTCAGTGCCTCCGAAGATGAATTAATATTCCACAATAATATTCAGTAGATGCAATTGATTATATGAGCCTAAAAAGCTCATTGATGCAGGTATAATTCATTGTAGCACATATCAAATTGTATTGGATGTGAACCCACTGTGCTGCTAGCAAATTTTACTGGTTAGATGTGAGGTGGGAACCACTTATTTCACCCAGAACCCCTGCTAAGGGAGTGTTTGACTTCACTGCCGGGATCCCATAGGACACAACCCTCAAAGCTAACCTCACTAGACTTTAGCCAACTAAACAGAATTACAAGACAGGAATTGTAATCAATAACAAGCCAAGGTCAGATTATGCAGACATATTTCATAAAAATGTCTAACAAGCCAGGTCACAAACAAACAATCAGAGTCGAGGACAAGTCAGGTCAGTATCAGAAGGTCAAACAGAACAATGCACAAGAAAAACAAACCCTAGCAGATCCTGGTGCTCAAGCACAAAAGAATAGTCCAAGCAGGTTTAAATAGAAAAATGCCTGATGTCATGATTGTGTGCTCAGTTTTGTGCTTACACATCATAGGTAGTGCCCTTTGATGATACCAGGACATTAGGGTAGAGACCCAGAGAGAGGTCCAGGTATCTAAGGGTCAGGATCACACAGTCAAAGAGAGAAACTGGATACATACAATATTATCTTTATTACAAAAGATGAACATCTAGTGCAAACAACAACCACAAAATCTATATACGCTTTAAAGTAAACAATTTATGATTACCTGAGTATCAGAGCCTTCGAACCTTCTGCATCTCTCCAAACAATAAACTTCCGACCAAGTTGTCTTTAGTAAATATCTCTGCAGTACTTCACCAAATCCGCAAGCAACTCCAGATAGAGCAGAGTTCATGGGCAGTAAGATAGATTAAGAGTTACAGAATCAGATGCAGGAATCATAATGCAGCTGGTGAGAGACAACACTCTACACCGAGTTCAAAAATCATTGAACAACCACCAATCTCCGCTAAAATGTCCAAAGTTCTCACCATCTCACAGCGCTGCCATTAGGCAGCCACCGTATTGCCCTATATCAAAAAACATAGGGAATATGTCTGGATATTTCAGTTCCTGTTAGACCTATATGCTGAGGAGAGTGTGAGCTGAAGCCAAAGTAGCCACGAGGAGTGACAGTATTCAAGTTTCAGTTACCAGTGTGAAACATAACTGAATGACTGCTACCTGTCTGAATAGCTATGTATAGGTTCAAGAGATTGTACTCTTCACTGACAAATGTTGCCATTACTTTTAGCTGCCTGGTTGACAAGGGCAGAACGCAGAGGCGGAACTAGCGAGCTGTGGGCCGTGTTGCAGGAAGGAGGGAACCTGTCGCAACAATGGTTGTTCTGCCACTGGCAGAGTGGACTCCATGGAGAGTGGAGTGCCACAATGAAAGAGAGGTCTGTGATAGTGATGTGTGTTGACTCAATAGTGGATGATGAACAACTTGTCAGGCTTGTCCAGCTTCCTGTCTGAAATAATCCTGGTGCCTGGGCCCTGGTGCAAAGCTCAAGTTAAAGGCAGTTCAGTGCAAAATACATATATTTATATAATTTAATAAATAACAAATATCCAGTATAAAAGCTCCCAGAAATGTATGACTTACAGTAAATGAAGGTCTTCAGAAAGTGTACATGTGCATTCTACTGACAATCAGCAAATATTGTATTTAATCTGTTTTTGTACTTGTATCAGCTCATCAGTGTGTTTTGATACACAATTATACTAAGGGCCCCCACCCCAAAATCATGCTTGTATTACCCTTTTTAATTGTAGTATAAGCATGGAAACATGTATGGAGATGAAATCTATTTCTCTGTACCCCATACCTTTTTACCCTTCCTTCTGCGGTCAGCAGTGACAGTATGTTTTATGTTCTGCCTGGCCTATTTACCCACATTCAAGTGGATGCAAGGGTGACAATAGAGATTCCTGCCCCCCTCTGTCCAAGCCTGTAAGTGCATATACTGGTTCCCAAAGTATCCCAAGTACAATTCTGCACAACCTACAAATAATAAATTTTTAGATACTAAAATAATATTTGTATCTTTCAAACTATTTCTCCACTAAACTATTTGCCCACTACATCTGTCTTCCAGATCGCATCCCTCACTGCTCAGAACAACCTACATGACTTGAACCATAGAAACAAGACAAAAGACATCCAACATAAAGTTAACAACAATCCATTACTACTCTACCCAATGGTACACAATATCTAAAAGCTATACATCATAGTAAATATTATATGCTAAAGTAAGATAAATTATTGCTTTGCAATAGTGAAAATTATGTGGTGTGCATTATAAAACAATGAATGCTCCCTCCAGTCAACTTTTCAAATGTATTAACTTGAAAAATGATGTTGATAAGAATAGGTATTCACCACTCAATATTAGTTAGGGAAAAACTATGAATTCCTTAAAATATTATTTTGTTTATATTTCATTAAAAGGGAGCCAACAGCTGTAGAATGTTGAAGCTTTCCTAAATACATTCTATGGCACTCGGCTCCTTACATTGCTCCCTTAACAGCAGGAATATAAGTGGCAGGCTTCAAAGTGACATAGATCTGTGTGCTGGGGTGTTCTTATCTCACAATTGTTAGCTGTCAGTTTTTCAAGCAGTCCATCTTTGCAGTATGTCGGCAATGACAGCCTTCGCAATTAGCATGTCGGGGTAAGAGCTGTCTCTATTTTCTTATTCGCTATAATGACTACTACCGGTACAGTAAGGGTGTACTCAAGCACACGCAGCCAGATGCAAGCCAAGCTCTGAGCATCTCAAAGTTACTTGCATTTCTGCCGTATGTCTTGCTCCAGCTACAGGGCTAGTCTAGGTCTTGATCAGCAGTGATGACAGTCTCGCATGCATGCTATAACATGTGTTTCCAAGCAGGAGCAACTGTAAAATGTTATGTTCAGTAGACATTAAAACATCCTAATAAATATTTTTTATAAGTAAAAAACACCCTTTGTTATTTTTACTTTACAGTTTGATCATGAATGCCTTTATTATGAACAGATGGCATTAATTAGATTTTTATATATATATATATATATATATATATATATATATATATATATATATATATATATATACAAATTTATGTCTAAATATGTTTTGGATGTATCATGCAGTGTCTTTTGTAGTATAGCACAGCAGACCTACACCAAACGCAAGTTGCGCTCAGTATGCGTGTCTTGATGAATCAGGCCCTATATGTCTTTGATCCTAAGGCAGTAGAATCCTATACAAATGGTGAAAGAAGGTAATTGGTTTATGAACCACCAATTAACAGAACCGCTATTGCTTATGTACCTTGAAAAATGCTAATACAATTATTTTGCAGCATAAAGATTAGTGAACACCAAGGCCAGTCCACTATTCTTCATACTTCAGTGGTGAAACATGATTTGCCATAGAACGTAATATTCCCAAAACTTCTAAAAAGTGTTTTAGAAAAAGTAAACATTATAAAAAGCAGACATTGTATCCTGCAAACACAAAGTATTTTTTATGCAAGCACTAGAGTCTAATAAATGTTACAGCCAGGACAGCATACAATTAATTATATAGTAACATTCAATCTGCCATGCTACTGTTTTAATTATTCCGAATCTACTTACATTGAATCAGTGCTCCTCTGTTGCTTGTCAGAGGACAGAACTAGAAATCCAACTACTGCATCTTCCACTTTCTTCATTTCGTTTCTGCTTCATAAACCCTCCTTTTACCTCTTACAGGTTGTTGAAAATTCTTTCATTTGCTCAGTCAGCTCACAGCTCTTAAAACATTAAACTGTTCTGGCAAACATCTCACAGAAGGGACTGTTCAAACATTCTCACTTTATTCCAGTGCTATACAGTAATAAAACTTTGAATTTATTATTCACTTGGTGAAATCCAAGTTTGTGAAACCTTTGTGGTACAAGACTTGTAATATCATTGACTTTTACGTTCCATCAACAGGTGCTAATATGTTTTTTCTTTTCAGACACAACTGAATTAAAGAGTCTAGCATGAAACAAATGAGAGATAAGTTTGTACCTAGGTCGAGCTCTGGGCTGGTATGTGCCTGTATAAGATAACTGCACTTCTCACTTTCTTAGAAGCATGCATAGACCTCAACTGATGGGACAGTTACTGTTACACAAGGCGGAGAAGTAGAATGGGTATCTTGGGGAAGGGAGAGCACTGTGATGCCAGGCTAGGTGGTGGAGAGGTTTGGGTCGGGCAGTAAAACTAAGTCCCCAGGACATGCAGCATGGGCTAGCACTATAAATGCATAACCCAGGATACAAACTACTCTCCTTTTGATCCACAATGGCTCCTGTAGATTACTTTCCTTACAGTTGCAATCGGATGCTGACACAGTAGCATGGTAGATGCTTAGACAGAAGATGGCAAGAGCAATTTGAGTTACTACAAACAGGAAGGGATGGCTATCACCAAAGGAATGTGATGTGACACTCTGAAAAAACTTTCAAGCCATCAACAGCCACACATAACTAGAGATGGGCGGGCTCGGTTTCCCGAAAACCTAGCCCACCCGGGTATCCGAGCCGGTTCGCGAGCCAGCCCGGTACTGCCACGCGCGTTCGGGCATGAAAACGAGGTAAAAAGTCATCATTGCATTGTCGGATCTCGTGAGACTCTCATTCTATAGATAAAGCTCGAAAACGAGATCCGGTGCCATTTCACAGAGACACACTGAAGGGGTAGCAGGGTTCTTAGCAGTCTCCAGTCTCCAGTGCAGTTAGGCAGCGTTATTAAATCAAGTGAACGAGTGTTAGCAGTGTTCTTCCAAGTCTTCAGTCACATTGTACTGTGCCAGAGCTCACCCAGAAATAGGAGAATGAGAATGTAATAGACTGGCATTGTTGTTCACAGAGCTCACAGAGAAACAGAAAGGTTAACAACAGTGTTCTTGTCACTCTTCAGTCTCAGTGTCATTGCCTACACAAAAACAAAAGGGAAAGGAGGGACATAATAGAAACTTTGAAATATATAATTATGATGGGTTTTTCAACAAGGTACAGGAGGGTAACATTCTTCAAAGGAAGAAAAGTACTAGAACACGATGATATGTACTGAGGGAAGTAGATTCAGAGGAAATTGGAGACAAAACTAGCTAGCTTCCTTCTCTCAGCTACATCCCAGCACCTGCAATCTACAGTCACCATTCTCATCCTCATCAGTGTGTACATCATTGTTGCTCACACAATATTAATTATTCCATGCTGTAAGACTATATTACAGAAGTCTCTGTACTTTGATGTAATTGCCAGTAAAGGACTTTCTCATGGAATTTGTAGCACATATTAAGCCAAAGCTGTCACGGATTTGGGGTAATTCTTTTAGACCAGAGCAGATTTTGAAATGTTGTGCGGACTCAGGTATCCCCACCAGGGCTGCCAAGAGGAATTCAGGGCCCCGGTACAACAAATTCATGGGGCCCCCCTTATAGTTGAGTATACTAAAAAAAAAAATCGGAGGTGTGGTCATGCATTTGGGGGCGTGCCAAATGCGCCATTGGGGCGTGGCTAACACATCAAAATCACTAGGCTCTCAATTCGCCCGAGCGTCACATATGTCCAAGCACTCCTTACTTTCAGGACATCTAGCACACTGGTAGTATAGAAAAAATGCAGTGTGTACACAAAGAGTTCAGTCTTGGCCTGCACCTTACATTGGGCACAACACTCACCAAAAATTGACATTGTCCCTACTAGAATCCCAACATTTCACATACTGTCCTGCTCTCTCTTACCTGTTCTTCTCACTTTCACCACCTGTGGCTGCATGTTTCTTTAGTTGCGGCTTGTGCCATGCTGCCCCGTTTTTTAACCCCTCTGTGCCCCCCCTCATTTTTTAAGCCCTCTGGCATGCTGCCCCCCCCCCCCCGTTTTTAACCCCTCTGTGCCCCCCTCATTTTTTAACCCCTCTGTCATGCTGCCTCCCCGTTTTTTAACCCCTCTGTGACCCTCCTCACTTTTTAACCCCTCTGTCATACTGCCCCCCCCCCCCCCCCCGTTTTTAACCCCTCTGTGCCCCCCTCATTTTTTAACTCCTCTGTCATGCTGCCCCCCCGTTTTTAACCCCTCTGTGCCCCCCTCATTTTTTAACCCCCCTGTCATGCTGCCCCCCCGTTTTTTAACCCCTCTGTGCCCCCCTCGTTTTTTAACCCCTCTGTCATGCTGCCCCCCCCGTTTTTTAACCCCTCTGTGCCCCCCTCATTTTTTAACCCCTCTGTGTTATGCTGCCACCCCCCACCCCTGTTTTCCTCCCTTCACTTACCTTTTCTTCTCTCTTCTTTCTTGGTCTTCTCTGCTGCTCTATGCTCCATTGCTCCAGACTGACTGAATGCTGGGCGTGACATGATGACGTCACTCCTGGCATTCAGACAGTCTGAATGGAGCACAGAGCAGCAGTGAGGAGGGGCGCCGGCGCCGCGATCACGTATGTTCGGGGTTTTTTTAACTACCCTGCTCCCCCCACCAATGACCGAGCCCCCCCCTCCGCAAAAATAAATAAATAAATAAATTAAAAAAAAATTGTTTTGAAAAAAAAATATATATATCGGCAGCGAAAGGGCCCGGGCCGGGCCCCCTGACATGCCGGGGCCTGGGTAATTAGTACCCGCCCCCCCTTTCCCCTCTCGGCGGCCCTGATCACCACCACTGGGTCTCTTGGTAAAGCTATTTTTTTCCTAGCTACAGTCACAATAGAAACTGAAGGAGTATACCTTGTGGTTACATGTACCACTTGAGCTGTCAACTGGCTGACCAGCGACTCATTGCATCTCTTGAGATATGTGTCATTTGGAAATAAATATAGCTCTTAAACCTAGGGTCAAGCACAGTCGCCAAAATGTAGGGATCAGATTTAAAAATGTTGATAACTCTTAGATCCTGGCAAAGCGAATAAAGTACTTGATCTACCAGTCTGATGTTCATCAATTTTTTTTCCAAATCTCTAATTAAGGGAATCAAGGTAGCTGTGCTGAACTCACTTTACAGTAGATTTATTTTCGACTGCGCTGGACTAAAATACAATGCCCCTTTTTTCCCATGGAGTGTAGAGTAAGCGTGGATGGCCTTTATATTTAGATCACTAGGTCAGGAAGAGGAACTGAAGAGGAACCTATTTCAGGACGTCATTAAAATGTCTTTTGAAGGAGGGATAATACTCATGCTCCGGTTTCCTCCCACACTCCAAAAACATACTTGTAGGTTAATTGGCTGATATCAAATTGACCCTAGTATCTCTCTCTCTGTCTGTCTGTCTGTGTGTGTTAGTGAATTTAGACTGTAAGCTTCAATAGGGCAGGGACTGATGTGAATGAGTTCTCTGTACAGCGCTGCAAAATCAGTGACGCTATATAAATAAATGGTGATGATGATGATAATACTTTAATCTGCCTGATGTGAACTGGGAGGGGTCTTTTGCAAGTTCCACTAGAAGTAGGGACATTCTGAACATTCTGAACTCTTGAATTGGTGAGGGAACCGTCTCTCAAAGATGCAATACTAGACTTAATACTTACAAATGGTGACAGAACATTTGATGTAAATGTGGGAGAGAACCTAGAATCCAGTGACCATCAAGCAGTATGGTTTAGACAGAGACTGACCCATACCACACAAAAACATAGGTGTTAGATTTTAGGAAGGCTGACTTTGTAAAAATGGGAAGCTGTGTAAGTGACTCTTTGGCAGAGTGGAGGAACTTGAAAGGAGTGAAGGAGAGGTGGTGAAGATTAAAAAGTGCAAAACTAAAAACAACAGACATGTACCAAAAGAGTTAGGAAAAGCACAAGGAAAAGGAAGCCAGTGGAGTTTGCAAAAGAAGTAACAAGTTTTGTGAGAGCAAACAAGATGGCCTTTAGGAAATATAAGCAGACTCTGAATAATTAAGACAAAGAGGTGTATATTGTTAACTAGAAGGAGGCTAAGAAGGTGGCCCAGTCAGTAGGTAAAGGGAGCAAAACATTTTAGGGATGTAAGTGAAAGGAGAAAGACAAAAGGTGGAATAATAAGACTAAAAACAGAGTGTAAGAGTCTTGTTGACGGAGACAAGTTAATACCAGTCATATTAATAATTACTTTTGCTCAGTATTCACTACAGAAAGAGAGTTAAGTTGAAAGTATATTCATAAAAATTAGGTACATACAAGTACATTTACAGAGGAGAAGATCCTAACAGAACTCTCAAAACTCAAAGTGGATAAATCAATGGAGCCAGATGGGATCAGCAGCAGTTATTTATATAGCGCTACTAATTCTGCAGCACTGTTTACAGAACTCACTCTCATCAGTCCCTACCCCATTGGAGCTTACAGTCTAAATTCCCTAACATACACACAGAGAGAGAGAAACTAGGGTCAATTTGATAGCAGCCAATTAACCTACTAGTTTGTTTTTGGAGTGTGGGAGGAAACTGGAGCACCCGGAGGAAACCCACGCAAACACGGGGAGAACATACAAACTCCACATATATAAGGCCATGGTCGGGACTCGAACTCTTGACCCCAGTACTGTAAGACAGAAGTGCTAGCCACTAAGCCACCATGCTACCCAAGAGCTTAAAGGGATGCTGGTAACACCATTAAAAGAATTATTCAACCAGTCAATAGCTGCAGGAGAAATTCCAGAGGACTGAAAAAGAGTGAATGTTGTCCCACTGTACAAAAGTGGAAGCAAGGAAGAGGCAAGCAACTATCAACCAGTGAGGCGTTCATTAGTACTAGGGATATTGATGGAAACACTCTTAAAAGAAAGAGTTGTAGAATATCTCAATTCCAGCAATTTATAGGATCCAAAGCAGCATGAATTTTCTGGGGGGGAGATTGTGTCAAATAAATCTTATTGACTTTTTGGACTGGGTGACTAAAGTAATAGATCAAGAGGGGGACGTTGATGCAGATTATCTAAATTATAGTAAGGCTTTTGACACTGTTCCACATCGCAGACTGTTAGCTTGGGATTGGATTCTAAGATGGTTGAATGGATAAAATCTTGGTTGTAGAATATAAAACAGAAAATGGTAGTAAATATAGTGCATTCAAAACAGGGAAATGTTAGCAGTGGAGTACTCAAGAGATCTGTACTTGGACCAGTGCTTTTTAATATCTTTATTGGTGACATTGCAAATGTTATTCAATGGAAAGTATGCCTTTAAGCAGATGACAAAGATATGCAACAGAGTAGACACACCAGGAGGGGTAAAACATATTATTGATGATCTAGGTAGACTAAATGAATGGTTAAGAGTGTGGAAACTACAGTTTAATGACAAAAATTGCATAATCATGCACTTGGTTGTCAAAATCCAAAAGGCTAAATATAGTATTATTGGCACTTTAATGGAAACTACTGAGGAAGGAAAGAGATCTAGGAGTCACTATTTAAGGTGAATTAAAGGCAGATAAGCAATGCAACAAAGCAATGAGAAAGGCAAGTCATATGATTGGTTGCGTAGGGAGAGGAATCAGTAGCAGAAATTAAGACGCAATAATGCCACTGTATATGTCATTGGTCAGGCTTCTGCTAGAATACTGTGTACAGTTCTTGGGGTCATATCTCCAGAAGGATATAACTCAGAAAATGATTGTTTTGAGAGTTTTCGTACAGCAGATAGAAAAATAAAAGAAAAAGAAATATATACAGAATAAAAACAAAAACAGAGTCAAATCAAAGTTCTCCGAAGGAGAGGCAAGAGGGGAAGAGGGGGGGAGGAGACACCTCAAAAACAACAATATAGCTACCAAATAATACAATTACAACCCAGAGAACAAAAAGCCAAGACAGTGCCTACTAGGCTGAGTTGGAGGGACATGGTGAGATTGTGTAATCCTCATAGAACTTGTACCATGGATGCCACTTTATCAAAGGGAAGAGACAGATGTGGAATATTTAAATCCAATGGTTTCTATAGTAAAGCTGTTCTGTTTTTTTGCCAATAATTTTAGAGAGGGGCGAGACGGATTTTTACATTGTTGATCTATAGCAGCTCTTGTTGCAACAATGGTGTGAAAGCTGTGGAGGGTAGACATGAAGGAAGGTCAATGCAGGTTGAGGTGACAAACTCGTGGAGGTAACCTGGCGCGTTAAATCAAACACTTCCTTCCAAATAGGGTGAAATATGCGCCAAGGTTATTCCAAGTGTTAAAATATTGTATTTACGTCCATATGCTGAGCTCAAAATATGTGTCACGCTCTGCTTTAGAAGTATATGCATCAAGGGTAACAGCACCAAATGAGTACAGAATGTTCAGTTGCGCATAGCGTAAAAAACACTGGTTTGCAAATGTAGCATCGTTAGTTGCATTTCAGAATTAACACTGCTCATAATTAACAAATAACCCCTTACATCATATTCTACATGAATAACTAATGTTACAATAACACTTTATATTTCTGGTATACTTCCACATCCACATATCGAACAGTTTGGGTTTATTTGGAACATGATTATTACTACCTTATTGTGTATTGATTGTCTATGTATTGGACATTGGCAATTTTATGTGACTGCCCCATTTGAACCATGAAACACTTTTGGACCTTTACTATTAACACCTTATTAGGTATATGTGTACTGTACTGTCCCTGCAAAGCTAATGCATCACATTTATCACGCTGTTTACTAAAATTTGCATTCGCTTCATTCACCAAATTATGTACAGTGAAAGAGTGAAATTTGAACAAAAATAAAATATTGAAATATACTTTATCTTTAAGAACATGTTTATATTTGTAGAAAACATATTTTTTATATAATATATCGATATTATCTCACATATGGCCCCTGCTATCTTGCATGATTCTGACTTGGCTCCATAGGCCATCCAGGTATGCCTGGGTTCTCTCTTCAAGGAGGGACTTCATCATCAGCAGTATGTATGGATGAGAAAAAGGGAGAATATTAATGTAATAATCCTTTATTTTCACTAACTAAACTTCCCACAATACATATATAATTTTTGGAATTGGGTTATACTTATATATGTTGTTCAATGTTTTTTATTGCCTATATCGTTTTGGAATATCTAAAGGTCAATTAAAAGCACATGTACCAAAAATTAAATTTAGCTGTTCTTTATAGAGCAGAAGGCACTAAGCCGGTTATCATGTCCATAATATGTAGAAACCTCTATGAATTCCACTAGTTGCACACATTTGATCTACATGTGTTTTACAGAATATCATCAGAGTGTAACTTGCAAATATTTACATTTCCCCCGAAAATGTTCCTGTAAGAAAATATAGGTCCTCTAGCACCTCTTACTCTGGCATATTCCCCTCCTAACCCTTCTCGTCTGGCACCACCTTCTCCACTTGTCCCTCCTCTGGGACATGGGCCAGTTGTGCAGCCTGATTTCTGCATTACTGCTCTGTGAAACGGACAAGCAAAGTAGTAATTTTTTATCAATTACTACACAGCTGTCATGCACACTTATGTCTAAGCTAACAATTTTTGAAGTTTTGTAAATTAATAAATTATTATGTTTTGTTCCACTACACTCTTAACATAGTGTTTTTTATTGTTACATAGCCTACATAAAACATTGAGCAAACTTTATAAAGGGTGGCAATAATAAATTAGTTACAACATCAAATCCTAATAGTGCACTCATTGTTTTATATTATTTTGTTTGTTTACAGTTCTTAATATTAATATTATCAATATCAATTACATTGCATATTTTATATAAAACGGTGGTAGTCATATTCCCAGCGATGGAAATGGGAACTCTTTTCCTGTTGACACGAAAATATTGATAGGGCAAATAGCAACACTTGTATGCTGTCTACATGCTAAAAATTCTGCATCTGCCGCCACACAAAGGGTTTAAAAAATAAAAAAAAGTGTGCGCCCCAATCAGATTAACCCTAGTGCTGGCAGCCTAGTGATCTTACTAGCAAAATCAGGGGGACAAAAAGCGTGGGGTTTCCCCGATTTTACTATAACCAGCACTAGGAGCTGATGTCCCTCTGCCATGGTGCCAACTAGGCTGGTCAGCACACGGAGTTGGGGGTCCGGAAAAAAAAGTGTGGTTGGCATCAAAGCAGGGGTTCCCCTGCTATAGTGCTATCTGGCTGGGACCCCACACTTTTTGTTCCCCCAATTTGGCTAGTACCACCAGTAGGCTGGCAGCACTACGGTTAACTTGGTTGAGGAGCGGGGTGGGCGGTTCTTCAAGTTTATATGTGTTTTGGGAGGAAGGATACTTTTAACCTTTACATCTGTTTTCATTTTTTTTAAGTGTCTTGTGCCAGCAGGTCCACTGTGACTGTTGACACATCCATTGTCGACAGTCACAATGTTTAGCATGTAGACAATATGGAGGTGCCAGCACTTACAGTGTCGACATTTTCATTTAATTAGTAGATAGCATGGAAGTACCAATATATATATATATATATATATATATATATATATATATATATATATATATATATATATATATATATATATATATGTATATATATATATGTATATATATATATAGCAGGAAAAGGAGAATAATAATCAAGACTTTATTAATAAATAAGTCCACCACTATAAAAAAATTAGCTTCATGTTAGTTAAAACTTTTGCTAAGCTATTATTATCAGAGACAAAATGCAAAATATTACTGATGGCTATCCTGACATGTTGTATTTCCAAAACCAGAAAGAAAGGGGGAAGAAAAAACTATATTAAATACATTTCAAGGCAGAGTAGTGTGTTTACAGTACTAAATTTAAAAGTGTCAATTTCAGTAAACTAACCATATACAGTCACATGAGCCTAAGCAAACATAATTGTAATGCAAATGTCTTAAGCAGAAATGTTTGCTGATATTAACTTTGCTAGTGTGACAATCATTACCTATTCAGTGTAATAAAAACAAATCATATCTCTGCAGAACTCTACTGCTGTGTTGGTCTGACTGCAAAATAGTTGCACAAACAAATGTCCGCTAAATCCTGTAATATATACCCGTACTATGAAGAAGGTGGTGGATCAACAATTATACAATTAGAAGTAACTAGCTAATGGTACCGGCCATTATCATCATCAGCCTGTATTTACACCTGCCCTCTAGCAGTCACATTAAATATAACAGGCATACAAGCATATTTGTGCTGGTATGGCTCACTTGAATTTACCCTTTCGTCGTCTCCAAGAGTAAGGAGGTGCAAGTACCAGATGCCAATAAACCTGCATGAACGAATATTAATGCATGTTCTTTGTGGGCATGTGCAGTGCAATTTTGCATATTTTACACTACTCAGACAGGCGTACGTCCCACTCTGCATCAAGGTCTGTTTGTTCATGTTGTGAAAAATATCAAGAGATAGCTGAAATATTTAGTTACAAAGGAATTAGACAAAGAAGTAATTGATAAGCATGTCAGAAATATCATCATCATTAGCTATTTATATAGTAAACAAGTTAACCCGTGCATGATACTCATGCATTCTAGTCAAATCAAGATACTTAAGGTCTTAAAAAGGTTCTTGTCATGCATTTGGGCCTAGCCCAGGCCTCCTCAGGGGAAGAGCGTTACTTCCCGACGCAAGCGCCCTTTTTAATGTGTGTTCATGAGGTAAAATTACCTCACGAAAATTAGTTTGACCCCTCAACTCGTAAATTTAGCCTTTACTACCCCTCCCACGGGGGAAGGGGGGATGATGGAAGTTAACTGACTCGACTATTCTATTTTTTTTGTCAAATAATGTCAGTATACCAAATTTCAGGTCAATTGGATGAGCCCTTTCTGAGAAAATAGTTTTTTCCACACACACACTAACGCACGCCTCTACACATGTGTGTTCATGAGGTAAAATTACCTCACGAAAATGAGTTTGAGCCCTACCAAATTTCAGCCCTTTTTGTTTTTTTTTCCCCACACACACTAAGAATTTAGTAGGTCAGTGTATAACTCTGCCCAGCAGGTGGCGCTGCAACTTGGTTTTTTTTTCCACACACACACACAGACAGACAGACGCCACTAAGCATTTATATATTAGATAATTCCACAGCGCTGTACAGAGAACTCACTCACATCAGTCCCTGCCCCATTGGGGCTTACAGTCTAAATTCCTTAATATACACACAGACAGGCAGAGAAATACTAAGGTCAATTTAATACCAGCCACTTAACCTACTAGTATGTTTTTGGAGTGAGGGAGGAAACTTGAGCACCCAGAGGAAACCCACACAAACACTGGGAGAACATACAAACTCCACATAGATAATTCCATGGTAAGAAAGGCTACGTTCACACTGGAGAATTTTCCAACCATTGTTTTATCTACAATGATTGTACCTGCGACTGAAGGTCCAATCAGTCAGGCGACTCATACACACTAGACACATTTTAAATGATTTGTGGAAGACCAAACGTACAGCCAGCGGCTTTTGACAGCCATATTGTCATCTTAAAGATTTTGATATCATACACACTGAAACGACATATAGGCTCCCTGCAGCAACATGCCAAATACATTTAAATAAAGGGCAGAACATCTCCGGCAAAAACCTCCCAAAAACTTTTAGAAGGAAATGGAAACGCCATCGCCATTAATTTTATAACACATCGTTGGGTATAGTGTTGTACAACTGCACAGAAGCGGTTTATTTTATTATTATGGATACTGCTGAAGTAGAGCAAGCTACTGATCTTTTGCTACTTGCTATGGCAAGAAGACTGCAAGCACAGATCTGTAAGGAAAGAAGGAGAAAGAATCGGTTATGTTGGACCAAAGAGTGGTTCCAGAGGAGAGACTCATTCTCTTATATGCCTCTGCTGCAGGAGACACAGGACAACAACCCTGATGACTTCGGGAATTACTTGCAGATGAATTGGGACTGGTTACTACACTGAGATTTTGGCCACAAGAAGGACATTGGCTGATCTCAAATACAGCACAACAATTTCACCTCAAGCTCTGGGTTTGATCATACCTGAGACCTGTAATGCTATAGTTCAAGTTCTGTGTGAACAGTACATGAAGGTTAGTAAAACAAATGTTCTGGGTTTTATAAAAGAAAATGTATTATTTAATTACAATAGAAACTGTACATTATATAAGAAAATGCGATAGTGTTAGTATATATGAGCGCTACAATCTATCTCCTAGGAGGATAAGGAAGTGGGTCAGCCTGAGTTTGTCCAAGATGCGCTACTGCGCATGCCTGGACCGCCAAACTGGAAGTTCGCACTTCTGATATTCAGACCTAGTGGATGGACGCAGCAGGAGATAGCTGCATACTATATATATACTATAAGTCCTCAAAAGTGTACTAAGTGTGTGACCGGAGATTCCCTATAGATAATAGAGGAGTCTGTGTGTCACGACTTTCACTAGTAATATCACTGACTGGTATTAGTGCAACTAAACTGAGAGGCGCGGAGTCTAACGCACCACCGGTGTTCGCCAGGGACCCCGGCAAGGAGGTTTGGGCTTTGCTGCGTGTGATGCGCAGGTCGCGGTTCTCCCAGATAGTTACCAGCACAGTGAATGGAGAGTAGTCAAACAGAGGAACGCAGTACAACGGAGAGAAGGCAAATAATAGTCAGGAACAAGGGATGATCCGAAAGAGAAGTCAAACTATAGCCAAGGAGTCAATACACAGGAGTAACACAGGAGCAACAATGCTGGATCTGGAAGAACCAATACCAAGACATGTGTCAGAGGCTGCTTTATATACCCTAAGATGCCTCCTGATTGGGTTAGGGTGATTTAGGCGGTTTAGACATGCTGGCTGCAGACAGGTGAGTAGATATAGAGTTCTGCCGCTAGGCAACAGGATGTGGATTGCGGAGAGAAAGTGTCCGTCTCCGGCGCCTGTGGAGAGCGCGGAGACGGCACCTGACACTGTGCCCGCAAGTACAAGCTGCTGCACGGAAGTGCTACGTGAACAGTACATGAAGGTTGATAAAATTAATATTAAGTTTTTTTAAAAAAAAATATATTATTTAACTACAATAGAAACTGTACCTTATATAAAAAAAATGGGTAATACAATAAAATCAAGGCAGGGGTTCACAGCTGTTCATAATGCAACAGTGTTAGTATATAGGAACGCTACGCTCCGTCTCCTGACAAACCTGCATTTCAATGGTGGTCTAGGACGAAAAGGAAGTGGGGCAGCCTGAGAACATCCGAGATGTGCTACTGCGCATGTCTGGACTGCCGAACCGGACTTCTGATGTTCAGACCTAGTGGATGGAGCAGCAGGAGATAGCTGCATACTAAATATATGGTATAAGACCCCCAAAGCGTAATAAGTGTGTGACCAGAAGTTCCTTATAGATAAAAGAGGAGTCTGTGCCCACAAATACAAGCTGCTGCATAGCTAAGAACTTGCAACTGCATATATGTATATACAAGTGTACCTGCATACAAGACTGCATAATACTGTTTATCTGATTGCCTGCTGTAGTACAAAGTTACCAACTGTGAGTACCTGCATATATTCAACTGTTGTTCAAGTTCAATAAACAGCAACCTGATTAAGTTACAAGCGTTTGTGGTCTCATATCCACATTACCACTGCTGAAATCTTTAATAAAATCCAAAGGTATAACCAACAAACAGTTCGTTATTATCCCATTGGGGATTGACTCCCTATGTACTGGTGCATACTTGTGCTGGGCACTGGTGTGGAGATCATGTAGTGTTTCGTAGTAACACATTGTCCTTCCATAATGGAATGTTGCATGTGGTTAGGCCGAAATGTATATGATGGTGCCTGGCTGAAATGTCATTGTTCCTGTGTGTGATTGCATGGTGTCAAAACTGTGTCTGGCCACAAATCCTCCGTATTCAACCTACAAATGAGGTTGTACACCAAACGTTCCATTTGTACTTGTATTGGTCTGCTTGTACTTCTCAACGCTTGCTAGCGTTGCTGCATCATCATCATCATCATCATTTATTTATATAGCGCCAACATATTCTGTAGCGCTTTACAATTGGGGACAAACATAGTAAGCTAATAAACAAACTGGGTAAAACAGACAAAGAGGTGAGAAGGCCCTGCTCGCAAGCTTACAATCTATGGGACAAGGGGAGATTGACACATGAGGTTAAGTCTACATTTTGCCTTTTGGCCCAGCCAGGCTGCAAAGGTAAAAGTGACTCATAGGCTAAATGATCCTGTCACACAACAATGTTGGTCAGGGGGTAGTTGTCCTGTGTGAAATTGTGTAACAGGTGGTAATAGACTAAGGTAGTGAGGTTAAGAGGGTGGTTGCAAGCAGATCAAATGAGTCTTGTTGACTTTTTTAGCCATCAAATGGTTTGGTCATTCTACTACCTCTGCAGATCATAATGGCATGCTGTCAATCAACTTCTGGGCCTCATACTGACTGATGGCTGCCCATTGTTGCCTAATCAATGCTTTGAGTTTGTCAGAATTTGTGGGTTTTTGTTTGTCCACCTGCCTCTTGAGGATTGACCACAAGTTCTCAATGGGATCAAAGTCTGGGGAGTTTCCTGGTCATGGATCCAAATTTCAATGTTTTGATCCCCGTGCCACTTAGTTATCACTTTTGCCTTGTGACAAGGTGTTCCATCATGCTGGAAAAGGCATTATTCGTCAACCAAACTGTTCTTGGATGGTTGGGAGAAGTTGCTATTGGAGGATGTTTTGGTACCATTCTTTATTCATGGTTGTGTTCTTAGGCAGAATTGTGAGTCAGTTGATTTAGGTGCAATCTTACTAGCAGCATTATCCTTGCCTGTGAAGCCCTTTTTGTGTAAAGCAATGATGACTGCTCGTGTTTCCTTGCAGATAACCACGGTTAGCAAAGAAAGAACAATGATTTCAAGCACCACCCTCCTTTTAAAGCTTCCATTCTGTTATTTTAACTCAATCAGCATGACAGAGTGATCTCCAGTCTTGTCCTCGTTAACACTCTCACCTGTGTTAACGCGAGAATCACTGACCTGATGTCAGCTGGTCCTTTTGTGGCAGGGCTGAAATGCAGTGGAAATGTTATTTTTGGGATACAGTTCATTGTCATGGCAAAGAGGGACTTTAAAATTAATTTCAATTCATCTGATCACTCTTCATGACATTCTGGAGTATATGCAAATTGCCATCATAAAAACTGAGGCAGCAGTCTTTGTGAAAAATAATATTCTTCATCATCATCTGTTTATATAGCGCCACTAATTCCACAGCGCTGTACTCATTCATATCAGTCCCTGCCTCATTGGAGCTTACAATCTAAATCCCCTAACTTACACACACACACAGACCGAAAGAGACTGAGGGCAATTTGATATCAGTCAATTAACCTACCAGTATGTTTTTTCAGTGTGGGAGGAAAACAGAGCACCCAGCGGAAACCCACACAATCACGGGCAGGACATACAAACTCCACACAGGTGAGGCCATGGTCGGAAATCGAACTCAGGACCCTAGTGCTGTAAAACAGAAGTGCTAACCACTAAGCCATCATGCTGCCCAATATTTTTGTCATTCTCAATATTCATTCTGTAATACTCATTCTGTATATTCTTCCATACTTCTGTGGGTTTCCTCCTGGTGCTCAAGTTTCCTTTCAGAGTAAAAACAGATATGGTAAGGTTTATTGTTAGTGAAATAATTATGTTGCAAATTAAAAAACAAAAGAACTACGTACAACAAAGACACATTTGTAAATGTACCTAACTATGTTTACATCTTAATATTCAGGTAACAGTATTTCGTCATGTACCCCAGCTATCTTCATTACTCAGTTTATGCCCTAGGCATTTTGTTGTTTTACTTTTCAGTTATGAATATTAAATACCTCCTGTATAAATTGTCCATACAGGACAGTTGGTTTACCTTCCATTTCTTTTATGTGTTTTCTACCAGTATGCATCTCTTAGTGCAAATATATTATTCCCTTCATTTGTTTAAGAGGCTCAATTGATTTGTGCATCAGGTTTCCATGCACAGCACCAACAAACATCTAACCCACCATACTTTGCATGCTGCTATGTAAATATTATGGCAAGTTTTACAATAAATTTTAATTTTAAGAAATTAAATAATTATTTTAATAATAACTGTCATTTAAACAAAGTAACAAAATTATCCAGATAATTAGAAAAAAAATTAACCTTAGCACAAAATACAGAAGAACATTGCTGCCATTTAGGTTCCACCTATCTTGACCATGAAGCTGAATGCATTACAATGTATTTAATTCCTGCAGATAGAGTCTATATAAAGGGAACTATAGAAATATAGTTCAATACTATACTACAATCTTGAACAATAAACTATAACTTGTGCACTAATTTAAATTTAATAATAAAAATTTAGAAAATGTTTAAAAGAAAAATAATATATACCGGTATATATATATATATATATATATATATATATATATATATATATATATATATATATATATATATATATATATATATATATTTTATGTAAAGAAATGTTCTTTAACAAATGATATGAAATGATAATATAGCCAAATCCCTTGCAGCTGTCTATTGAGACAATGCACAGATGCACAAAAATTATAATTGATCTCAACAGAAGACAGTGCTAGGATAATGGGTATTCAATTATCTCTATAAATAATTATTAAGCATTAACATATATTATTTTCTCCAAAGCAAAGCAGTTTTCAAAAAATATATTTCAGGGAATAGGCTCACACAACATTTAATTCATATTGTTTCATAATTTATGCACAATAAAATTTGCTTAAAAACAAATACCACTGCGATCAATATAATAATGTTAGCTGGAGTAGATATTGTTAAGCCATAGAGGCATATATATATAGCAAGGCTTTTAGACTTTTTAAACTCCAAATAGTTGAATAATAGATTGTAATAATATACTTTCAATCGTGTTAATTAAAAAATCATGGACTACATCATTTTGGTTGTCATGCTTAGAAAATATCAAATCAAAAGTATATTGCTGTCTTTCAAGTATAAACTGACTAGAGATGGGTGAATTGCTGTCATTTGTGACTAGCAAATCAATTTGTGAATTAGGGCAAATGTGCCCAAAATTTGCAGAATAAATTATACACCATGGAGAATCAGACAAATCACAGCGCATTAAATGTGAATTTGTCTATAGTCTTATAAAAGGTACTTAAAGCCCCTCTGGCACTTAGTTCTCCAGGGTTGTTCCAGGGAAAACATCTGTGAATCCTACTATTTGTGACAGTGATTGTGATGTGAAGGGTGATTTGTCAGTAGCCTTGCCTCTGACTATCCTAATCTTCAACTTCACTTCTGTACTATGCATTTTTGTTAAATTTATATCCTATTTAGTATGCCCTATAGTGTCTTACAACGAATTGGAGTTCAATACATTTGTGTAGCTTTTATATCATCGTACAAAAAATGGCCCATATCTCCAAATCATAATACCTTTTTATCATTCAGTACTTTAATAAATTTAAAAAAAACATTATTTTTGTATTTATCATAACCAATATGTGTGTTCAAACTGCTGTATGTTTTACAACACACTGACTGATGCAAACATACAAATTGTCCTTCATTTGTCATTAACATTATTAGCTATTTAAGTGTAAACATACCCAGATACCCTCCTAGACCAGATACACCCCTTGGCTGAGTAACTTGCCTTCTATTAAATACCCCAATATTGGCCCCACCATCACTATGTGGTCCAAACTCAGAACACTCACCCATATTTCCTCACCTATTTCACCCATGACCCCTATCTTTGATCACCCCTCATTCCCTCCGGGTTGTTCGAATATTACATTTATGGCATGGGTTCGGGCAGGGATCACAGGTGTCAGCCAGCTGATCAATTACTCAGGTGTGTCTCCCTTTGAGGAGGTACAGACTAAATGGGACATACAAAACTCAGAAATATGGAGATAGCATCAAAGTAAACACTTTGTGTTCCCGGCTTTACCTAGTACGGATCCAACCAGAGACCTCACAGAATTTGAAAAGATGTTCTCAGCCACGATCTACCCCTCAGATTTACTCTCCAATATATATAAAATTATTATAGAACACTTATTTAACTCCATGCCCAAGTTTACCATGGCTTGGGAACAAAAGCTGGGTGACCTAATTTGAGAGAGAGACTGGCCAGCTATTTTTGAGGCCGCCCATGCATGTTCCACCAGAGTATCCATGGTAGAAACCCATTATAAAGTACTCACTAGATAGTATAGATGTCCTGTCCAATTGACAAATATCTTCCGAGAGGTAACTGATTACTCCTGGAGATGCGAAAATGCACCTGCCACCCCTTTACCTATCTGAAGGGGTTGTACGGTGCTTCGTCCCTGTTGGACTCAGATTATTGAGATCTCTTCCAAAATATTAGGTGACGAGGTACCCGATAACCCTGCCTTCTGACTATTCAAAAAGATTAACATTTCAATATCCCGATTCAAAAAAAATCTGTTTTGAAACACCTTATTTCAGTGGCCAAACAGTAATACCAATCCACTAGTAAGCAACAATACCCCCCTCTATGTGAGATAGGTACCGAAGACTGGAATTTTATAGAACCATGGATGAATTAACATTCTCCACAACCAAATACTAAACCATTTGGTACCCATGGCTCGAATTCCAGAATTCAGAAAAATTTAAATCTCTATCCATCCCTACAACTGCCCCTTCATGACAGCTCTTACACCCAATCATCACTCTTTCTCTACAAACCAGTTTTCAGAACTCCCTGAGTGATGTCAATAACCTTCTGATTATTCTAGGAAACACCTTATCCTTCCTTCTACACTTCCATCCTTTCTTTCTCTTTTTTCTTCTTTCTTTCTTCCTTCTTCATATTGATATTATTTAAATTATTCAGGTGGCACATAAAAAGCTTTAAGAAGAATGCCTGCCCAAACACAAACATCTGCAAAATACAACTCCCTCCATCCTGCTCTCCCTAAAAAAATAATATGTTGTGAAGGAAAGTGTAATTGATCCTTCCAATAAAGCATATCAGAGAATATGATTCCTGCTAGATTTTCATCATTTGCAGCCTTACCAACAACTGCTAAGAAGGATTTCAGTTCTGAATATAAAAGGGCAGATGCCATTAAAAGCCAAAATAGTCGCCTTTGAAATTTGTTCAGAAATAGCATGGCAATGGTCAAGTGTGTAGAACGCGCTGAAAGGGTTAATCGAGGTTGCTTATATACAAATCTTGGAGCGTTTACTCTGACCCAACATAAGGAAACCATCATATTCTTCTTTGGGAGGTACATACACGACCTGAAAAACCTATTGGCAGTTCCAAAAGTAAAAATATTATGCAGTGTCTATCTGCAATCGCACTAGACAGGGATGCCCATTGCTCCTCCCTGATTTTTGATAATTAAACCACTTGTGTCGCACATCAGAACTAATCCCAACATCCAAGGGTGTAGTTTGGGGACATTAACTCCAAGGGGTAAATGTATTACGTTCCGTTTTTTGCAACTCGCTGCTATTCGTCGACTTTTCAGTGGCAATGGCTATAAAGGTAAGAGAATGCCTTTAAAGCCATTGCCACTTTAAATGTTCACTGCAAACTTGCTGAATAGCGGTGAGTTGAAAAAATCGGAAGTTTATACATTTAGCTCCAACATTTCTCATTTGCATAGGACATCCTGCTCTCCCTATCTCAGCCGAGAATCATCTTACTTAACCTCTACAAAGTGAAAATGTATGATGACCTATCTGGTTACAAAATAAACCATTTCAGAGGCCATGCTACTTCATGCCCCCCCCCCCCCCATCTAGATGCCAGTTCCTTGATATCAACTTTTAACTTCAAATGGCATAAATAAATATATATACATGAGGGCTCAACTCACTTCATAATACCAGGTTATAAGTAGACCTAGCGGCTGTAAAACTTTCATTATGCGACAGGCAGTGCCGTAACTAGCCATTTTAGTGCCCTGGGCGAGACAGGGAACCGGTGCCCCCCGTCTAAGTGGGAGTGTCAATCGTCGAGTGGGCATGGTCAACCTACTGTGGGGGCATGGCTAGCGCTTTACAAGTTCTAGACTGCACTGAAACCCCCTCCCTCCCCATTCTTCTCGGTCTGGCTTTGTAAGAATCTTTATTTAATAAGCCTCCATAGAATCAAGTACTTTAAATGCAGCTATCACATGCTAGCTGTATAACAAATTAATTGGTTATTGAAATAAAACTCACTGAAACAAATGAAAACATAAATGTTACGGTACCATCTGTATCACACTGCCCCTTCATCCCACTGTGCCCTCCATCACAGTTTCTCCTTTATCATACCGTGCCATGGAGCCATCTTTATCACATTGTGCCCCCTTATCACACGAAATGAATAATATATATACACACACATACATACACACATATGTACACACACACATACAATATAAAGAGCCTCCTAGTGTCCGCCATACCTTAGAGAGCATTCCTGTGACCTCCATACAATACAGAGAGCATTCGTGTGACCGCCATACTATACAGAGAGCATTCCTATGACCGCCATACCTTAGAGAGCATTCCTATGACCACCATACAATACAGAGAGCATTCGTGTGACCGCCATACTATACAGAGAGCATTCGTGTGACCGCCATACTATACAGAGAGCACTCCTATGACCACCATACTATACAGAGAGCATTCCTGTGACCACCATACCATACAGAGAGCATTCCTGTGACCACCATACAATACAGAGAGCATTCCTGTGACCACCATACTATACAGAGAGCATTCCTATGATCACCATACTATACAGAGAGCATTCCTGTGACCTCCATACTATTCAGAGAGCATTCTTATGACCACCATACAATACAGAGAGCATTCCTATGACCGCTATACTATACAGAGAGCATTCCTGTGACCACCATACAATACAGAGAGCATTATTGTGACTGCAATACAGATAAATACCTCACCTGAAATTAATAGACCCCACCGGCAGTCTGAATCTGAGGTCTGTTTCATTTTTATTTTTTTTATCACTCCTCACACAGAGGCAGGTGCGGGCGGCCACTGCGCCCCCTTGGGACTGCGCCCTGGGCGGCGGCCTCGTTACGGCTCTGGCGACGGGAGCCTCTGTAGTCAGGATCTAGTGTGCGTCATCTGTTAAGGTTTTTGACAAACATATTCTTGTAGATTATTTTGGTTTATCAAGCTTGCAGAATGGAAGGTCTTCTTTTCCAAGCTGGGATTAGCTTTACTAGTTTTTTATTTTTTGGACAGCCATGGACCCATGAAGTAATTTTGCTATGTATTTTTGGGGGACAGCCATAGACCATTGGAATTATTACAGATGAAGAACCTGATGGTTGGTGACTCAGGTTTTCTATTTATTTACAATAAAATTAGTTTTACAAGAAGGGATGTCTTTTATTTAAATTTTTGTCTTGGTGCACTACAGGTCCCAAGTGCCAGCATGCCCTGGCTGCCATGGGTATGCTGCTGCGTGTAGTACTACAAATATTAGCATGCACAAAATGTTAATGGCAGTCTGGGCTTGCTGGGACCTGTAGTGAACCAATTCAAAATGGTGTCGTTATTATAAAATACTTTTTTATTACTCCACACCCACCGCCCCATGGGTGTGGGAAGATCACTAGTGTTTTCAGCACAGGGCTGGGTACCCCTAGGGGGAACTCTGCTTTTTTTTTTGCAGATCCCATCTCCCTAGGGAATCCAGCCCCATGCTGACCAGCCTAGGGCTGGTTGTTATTATGACCAGCCTCGGGCTGGTTGTTGTTATGTGCATTTTGCTTTCCGGTGAGATATTTAGTGAAACCAAAAAGGCTTCAGCTGGATCCCATTGAAAAAGACTAGTAACGCCATCCTGAGATTTTGTTACTTTGCAGCAATAATCTTTGCTCCAAGAGCAGCCCTGACATAGTAAATTGCAGCACCATTTTATTATGCGTCAATGCGATTTGCACCTACCATGAAATATCCTTGTAATTGCAGAGGATAATGTAATAATTCACATTTAGGTAATCTTATTGTGAAGAGAGATTAAGACAAACTATTTCTAATGAACTACTGTATGTAGCAATATTGTGATAAATTATGAATGTTGTAGTAGCTTTTATAGCCACATCCGGTTCAGAATGATGTACGGAATTAGAAACCTAATTAAAAAACATTAAAAATAAGAGATGAAAACAATAAATGATAAATACAAATAAGGTACTTAATGCCAGATGCTACAAATGAATGACCAATGTTAATACCCAAAGTTTAAAATATCTCTAAAATATATAGAGCAATGCAACTTGCAGGGTTCTATCACACCTAATGTGTAATATAGTGACAAAGGTTAGCACAATGACAATGGATAGTTCTATAGTAAAGGGAAGTTACAGAATGAAAAGCCTATATAGCAACTATGTAGCAATAAATGATGGTGAAAGATAATAAACATTGTAGCAAATTTTTATGTTGAGTCTTGCAAAAATGTACAAACATTAAAAAGAAACACTAAGGGGGGGGGGTATTCAATTGATTTTTTTTTTTTTCCGCCGAGTAAAAAAAAAAACACCCGCGGGTTTTTAACTGCTATAGCGACCGTTTTTAGTTAACGTAGCATGAAAAGTTGTGCAATTCAATTGAAAAGTAGGGAACGCTGCCCCTGCATAATAATCATTGTGTTTGCAAGTTTTTAGGGGAGTGAAGGGGAGTTTTAACGCGGTCATGTATAACATAAAAAAAGGATTGTCATACATTTTCATACATTTTATTGCATTACACAAACATTCTAGTGGATAATATCTACATTACAGTACTTTCTTTAGCATATATTTTTGTTTAACTATTTTTTTTACTATAGAATCATCTAGACCATGTCAAAACACATTATTACAAACATATTTGTACCAAAAACATACATATATATATATTTAATTTGTGATTTTTATTTTTTTATGTTTTTTTTATTTCAGTATTTTTTAGCAAGAAAATTAACTTTTACATGTTAGGCATTAGTGATAAACATAGCTTATCTATTTTTTTTCTCATTATTAGATGATTTCAAATAGTGTTCCCAAGGTTTTTTATTTTTATCACACAGCAAAGAGGTGCGAGATAAAACAGCATATTGACCTGTTTAATGCGCCGCATTAAAAAACAATTGAATAGCTTTTAGCCCGGCTGCCTCTTGCACACCCTATACTTTCAATAGCCCTTTTACTGGAGTGTGAGAGGACCGTTTGTTAAAAAAAAACACCAGAGCATTAAAAATGGAATTGCATCGTGGGTAAAATGAAATCGCTCAAAAAATTATAAAAAAACAGCATTAAAATGACTTAACGTGGTCTTCAATTGAATACCCCCCCCTAAGGGCCTGATTGAAATCGGAATGCAAAATTTCACAAAGTTTTAGTTTAAAAAGGAGCATGGAATGTGAGCCTATTTCTGACTGTTTTCAAATCCAAGCAGATCTCAAGATGTGTTTTGATTTGAATATGGGTGTAAGTACACTCTGCCTAAATTATATTTAACGTATGTTAACAGACAGAACAGAGTGCAGTATATGCACAAGCATATGTGCAATATAAAGTCACATCAGAATGCATACAAAAACATTTATATTATAAAAAAAAGAACAACTATAAACACTATAATCCTAAATAAAAATATAGATGGTTTAAAAAAAAAAAAAAATTTTTTAATATTTTTTTACATTAAATGCAGGGCAGTCATCATTATCAGTGGGCACTTACACCTGCCCTATAGCTGGTGCAAATGATATGGCTGATAAAAGCATACTTAAGAGAAACCTAGGACTTGAAATGCTTACATCTGCATCTGCTTGACCTCGGTGCGCCCTTACTGTACATTGACTTTGTCTGTCCGCCCCTTCCCATCCCCATTCCTTCCTTCAATTCATAGGCAGTGGTAAGTGTTATTTGCGCTCAGACATGAATTGCATGCAAATGCGTTTACTGCTATAAGGTCCATTCCTGAGAGTGTGCAGAGCTATTTCATGCAAGATATGGCACGCAAACTGACTTACGTCTGAATATGATTCTGGCCCTACATCTTTATATTAAAAAGTAACATAAATAAAACCAAAGATAAAATAATTAGTACCAAAATATATGTAGTACAGTAAGGTCTGAGAACAGATAAAAAAAAATCACGTTCACTTGCGCTCATGAAATAAAATTCTGTTAAGGGTAAGGTACACCTTTTCATTACTCACTGTTCCTCTCGGGTCGTCTATCATTCAAACCATCTCTCATGCAGATTTATTTTTCAATTTGCATCTAGTACCTTGTCTATAATATTTTACTTTAAGGGTTGGAATTCCCTTTCCTGTAAAAGGCAGCAGTTATTTTCCAAAACACACGGTATGGACAGTAACAGTTTGACATTTGACATTTGACAGCAGATAAGAACTGCTTGGCCAATCTAGTCTGCCCATTTTTTAACCTATAAGAACATCAATCCTTATTTGATCCTTTATTCCTTGTAAGGATATCCTTATGTCTATTCCAATCATGTTTAAATTGCTCTACTGTATTAGTCGCTACCACCTCTGATAGAAGGCTACATGTAAAGGCTATATATAGAGCTCTTTTTATTTCCTTTCGATTTCTATTGTCCCATCTGCATTTTCTATATAGCATCTTGTGGACGGTCTTCTAAATCAATTCTTATTTCAACAACCAAAGGTAATCTGCTAGACCAAAGAACTTGATTTATTGTATTGTGAGCTAATAGAAGTATCACCTTTTGATTTACTCTTTTTTACATTTTCAAGAGTACTTCAGTATTTCACCTGTTTTCCAGCTAAAAAAAAAGGTATGTTCGGCACACAAATAAATCTTCTCAGCTCAGCTCAGCTCAATAATTCAGTGTCTATGTTGCTCTAAGCACAAATCCACATTGACACAGACTTTTCATTTCGTACAGAAGATCACAGGGTCGAAGTCAGCACTTTTGTAATGAGGCACCTTTGTAAGAACTATATAAAAATAACCAAGAAGGAACAACTCAGTCCAGTGAATAAATAAGTACCCATTTTTATTCCAAAATAGTCAAAGTGTACTATGTTTTAGGGGCCCCACCTTGCCTCAGATAGCAATAGTAATTGCAAATGCAGTTTTTATAAAGTGAAAGCTGCCTTTGTAAGAACACTTACCATCAATGTTTGTTATTTATATGCAGAGATGGGCTGTGGAATTTCACAGAAATTGAATTTCACTATAGAACAGGCCTTTTTGCAGAGGTGTGAATTTATTGCAAGACAGTCTTTAAATTCCAATTTTGCTTTGCCATTTCGTGGAATGGCATTGCACACCATATGTGTAGATTCTTATTTCCGCATTTCATAGGCTTTATAGTCTACAAATAGAGCTGGGATAACAACGGTATAATTTCCTTATACACTGTGGTGTGTTTGAGATATAATAAGGGAGGAAGACCCAATACATTTGTGAACTGATTCTACAGCTTCTACTCTGAATTATACAATCTACAGTCTGGAGCACCCTCTAATCTGTAGCATCCTCTCCTGAACACCTTAACATTAGGGATTGCCTACTGAGAGGTCATTTATCTTTGTTTCACTCACTCACTCACAAATAACCATAATCAATTCAGAAATGTCTGTAGAGGAGCCTAAACAAACAATCAAAACACTTAAGAACTCTGCTGCCCCATGTTCAGATTGCTTTAGAGCTGCTTACTACAAAAAGTTTGCCCCAGCACTCATGTGTAACGGATTAGACTGGATATTAGTGCTAATCTAGATTGACGCTGGCCAACCAGAGGTACGGAGTCTAATAAACTACCCGGTGTTCACCAAGAACTGCCGCAAGGTGGGATGGACTTAGCTGCCGGGAGCTTGCAGGTCTCGGTCCTCTGTCCTGCCTCTGGATGTAGCACTAGTGGATGAGCTGAACAAGTAGGGCATGCGTAGTCAGACAACTGGATCTGGTACACAATCGGGCGGCATGGTACAGAATCAGGAAGTGGTCTCAGCGTGAAGGAATTCCTGGGTTCGGTACACGATCGGACGGCAGTAGCACAAAACAGCAGGCAGATACAATGGCCAGACAAGCCGGGTCGAGAGCACAAGATATCAGCAGAGGATTGTCAGCAAGCCGTGTCGGTACACTGACGCAGGAGAAATCAGAGTAGTCAGACAGGCAGCACTGGTACATGGGAATTAGGTCAGGTAACAGAACAGCACAAGGATCCACAAGGAATCTGGAGCCAGGAAGCATACAAGTTGCTTTGACACTCACCATGTCAGAGTGAAGTTTAAATAACTCAGCAAGTTCAAAATCCCTGTCCTGAGTTTGCAATCATGTGACCGCGACTGCAGAGAGTGGACGGCGCTGGAGCGTGGACAGGTAAGTTTATGACAGTACCCCCTGCCATAAGGGTGGACTCCAGACATCCTAAAAGGGCTTTTTGGGAAATCTATTATGAAGCTCTAACCCAGGAGCATTCCTCAGGCCCATAACCCTTCCAGTCCACAAGTAATTGTAAGGAACCTCTGGATATATGAGAGTCTAGAATCTGTTTTACTTCATATTCCAGTTGATCCTAAGTCACAATTGATGATGGGGTTTTGGAGGAAGTGGAGAACTTGTTAGTGACCACCGGTTTCAGCAAGGAGACGTGAAAAACATTGGGAATATGCAGAGAGGGGGGAAGTCTCAGCCTGAAGGCCACAGGATTAATGACCTCCGAGACTACAAAAGGCCTGATGAACCTTTGAGCTAATTTTTTACTGGAAACTTCTAAACAGATGTTTTGGGTGGATAACCATACCCTATACCTAGCTGATTTAGGACCAGCTCTTCCTCCTCTTATCCTAGGACTCTTTGGAACAAATGGCTGATCTCTCCAGGTTGATCTTGACTTGTTCCCAGATGTGTGAAAAGTTACGAAACAAAGAATCTACTGCAGGGACCTCGACAGAGGATATCTGTGAGAAGGTGGGTAATCTGGGTTGACAGCCAAAGAGAACAAAGAAGGGTGAGTTGGGTATGGCATTGTGGTAATGAATATTGTGGGCGAACGAAGCCCATGGAAGAAGATCCACCCAGTTTCCTTGATTAGCCAATACATACATCCTCAAACACGTCTCTAATTCTTGATTTGTTCTCTTGGTCAATCCATTGGACTGAGGGTGGTATGCGGAGGAAAAATTTAATTTAATTCCAGACTTGTTACAAAAAGCACTCCAAAACTTGGATATGAATTGGGATCCTCGATCAGAAACAATGTGTATGGGACAGCCATGGAGACAAAAAAATCTCCTTAATGAAGATGAGGAGGAGGATGGGAGGTACTTGAGAGGAATAAAATGGGCTGCTCTGGAGAAGCAATCAATGAT
This sequence comes from Mixophyes fleayi, assembly GCF_038048845.1. Lineage (NCBI taxonomy): Eukaryota > Metazoa > Chordata > Amphibia > Anura > Limnodynastidae > Mixophyes > Mixophyes fleayi. Next base: position 263,739,741 of record NC_134402.1, read on the forward strand.
GACCCAAATAACCGTTCAAGATCTGGAAGGAGGGAGGTCAGTGATAAAGTCCATAGAAATTTGAGACCAAATTGAACTGGTAACGGAATTAGTTTTCCAGGAAGTGTTTTGTTGTGCACAATCAGGACAAGCCGAGACAATTTTTTTTAACGTCATCATATAAGGAAGGCCACCAATAATTTCAAGATAATAACTCCCAGGTTTTATGAATGCCTGCATAGCTGGAAAAAAGAGAACGATGGGCCCAGCATAGAAGCCTGGTACGAAAATGACAAGAAATGAAGGTCTTGCCTGAAGGGTATCCTCTGTTAACAATATGTGTAACCGCTAGAATACAGTTAGCATCCAGAATAGGTTTATTCTCCTCAAAAGGTTTTGAATCAGCTGGATCGAATGAGTGAGACAGGGCATCCGCCTTAATATTCTTAGATCCAGAATGGAAGGTGATGTTAAAGCCGAAACGAGAGAAGAATAAGGACCATCTTGCTTGTCGTGGATTTAAACAATGGGCTGAATGTAGATATAACAGATTTTTATGATCTGCATAAATAGTTATAGGATATTGTGCACCCTACAAAAGATGTCTCCATTCAGAAAGAGCCAATTTAATGGCCAGGAGTTCTTTATTGCCTATTCCATAATTCTTTTCAGCTGGTAACAGGCGACGAGAGAAGAACCCACACAGATGGAGTTTTCCAGGGGAATCCCGTTGTGACAGAACGGCTCCAGTAACAACAGATGACACATCCACTTCAAGGAAGAAAGGGTGTTGACAATCAGGCTGTTGAAGGACGGGCGTCGAGGAGAAAAAAGACTTAAGTGTCTTGAAAGCCTCAGTGGCCTCAGGGAACCATACAGTGATGTTGCACATTTTACAAGTTAATGCTGTGATGGGTGCTACCAGAGTGGAGTATCCTTTTATAAACTGGCGATAATAATTGGAGAATCCCAGATAACGCTGAGTGGCTTTAAGACCAGAGGGATGGGGCCAATCAAGTATGGCTTTTAACTTGGGTGGATCCAACACAAGTTGAGGTATTTAGGGATTAACAAGGCGCTATGACCAATTGTTCTCGGTTAATTTCCCACTGCTAATAATATAACTCAAAAAGATCTGCACTCCCGAATTTACAATGCATTTCTTAGATTGGAAGAATGACATTGGCTAAGATGAATACCCTCCCCAGGCTTCTCTGCCTATTCCAAAACCTCCCAGTCAGAGTTCCCTCTAACTTCCTCAAGGCTCTACAGAGTAGCATCATACATTTTGTTTGGTTCTTTTTGTTCAAAACCCTCCACAGACACCCGAGGGACGGAGGCTTAGGTGTCTCCTGCGTTCACAAATAGTATCTTACCACACACCTCATGCACATAGTTCTAGCTCATGCTAATTTACAAACCAGGATATGGGTAGAAATTGAAGGGAATCTAGTGAATATGTTTCTCCCCCCTATACCCTTTTCTGAATGGACACAAAGGAACAAACTCAATTCTTGCACCTTCCTCCCATTATGTTTTTCTATTGTGTTTTGGAATGACTGTATTCATACAATCCACACAAAATTGATCCCATTTGGAATAAACCGGCATTCTATTCACAACCATTTTGGATTACTGTCAACTACATTCAATCAATACTTATAGCTTTGGCACACCTCACCCCTCAGAGCGTGTGTACTTTTGTCTGTGCAGATCCACCACCAGAGGCCTAATCTCTACCTTTTACTCCCACTTTATTAAACATGGGCAACCAACCAAAGAGCTATATGAGCTTCGTTGGGAGTAAGACATGGTTGAGACTCTAAGCTCAAAACAATAGTCTCATATTTGAGAGGGAGTTGCTAGGAGTTAAAATGTACATGAATAAAGGACAATTTGTAGAAATTACTACTCTGTTGGTACCTAGTGCCATATTCACTTTGGCCTCTAATTCCCATTGGCGAGGTTGTGGCGCATACTTGAGTTGTCCCACACTTGAGAACTTCTGGCAAGAAGTCCATGACTTAATTACACTCATTACACCAGAACGCCTGCTCTCAGCCTTTTAAATCACCTGCTTCCATGTCTAACTGCTGACGTGCTGAACCATAATAGAACACATCCTTATGGTAGATGTCTTTTTGCCCTTAACTAGAAAAAAGTGGACCCTCCTACCATCCCAGCATTAATTAAAAAGGTATGACAAATAAACAAAATAGAACATATCAATAGCATAATACACGATCTCCCCAATCAGTTCTCTAAAACTTGGCATGCCGGGGTCAATCACCATATGGACAGCCCAATCTCCTTCTTGTAAGAAAAGCAGCCTAGGCAGATTTCCTTACTAACATTCCCCTGGGTTTCCCCCCTGACCTTTTTCCCCTAGATAGAAATCTCCTACAACCTTGAATTGTTTGTTGGTTATTTAGTAATTGTTGAGTCATGTATCAAATGGTATTGTTATTCTATTACTTGTCTCCTATTATGCAAAATGCTTTTATTGTTCAAATAAGGCTGTACCAATCCATCTCACTTCTGTTTTCCCATTCCCATTGTGTACATTTATATGGGTAAAGACACAACTTCAGTAAGTTGGTGAATGCATTTTGTTTCTTCCAATGGAGGAGCTAGCAAGATCAAGGTGTTTTTTGAATTTAGGATAGGTAACAATTGTGCATATAAGCAAAAAAAAAAAAATCCCTTGGTGCAGCAAAGGATATTTAAATATGTTTCAAGAAGTGGAGATTGCACAGATTGTGGTGTATTTCTGATTTAGTAGCTTGCCACAGGGCCATCACCTGCCCACTGCAAAACTACCTGCTTTTTACATATACTTTTAGGAGGCAGAAATTGGATTCAGTCAGTCTATACTTTGAATGGATTGCCTTTTACACCATCCAAGCACACTGTATATTTGTAATGCACATTTTTACATCACAAAACATCCAGTGTAATAAAAACATTTGAAGATACAAATGTGACAGAAGAAATTAAGGAAGTCCTAATGTCCCCTTGTGCTCATAATTTATTTAAGAAATTAATGAGACATGAGCAGTGTCACGGAATTGCAGAGATGGCCGCTAACCAGTATTAGCGCAACTGAAGAGGGAGGCGCGGAGTCTAACGTACCCCTGGTATTTACCAGGGACCCCCGCAAGGAGGTTTGGGCTTAGCTGCAGAGGGTACGCTGGTCGCGGTTCTCCAAGACAGTCACCGGTGTAGCGACAGTAGTAGACAGGCATAGTCAGGCAATCCAGGTCAGAGCCAACCGAGCGGTGCAGTACAGAGGGAGGATCCAGAGAGAAGTCAGGTCAAGCCAAATACTCAAATCAGCCGGGGAACAGCGAGGTACCAAAACGAAACACAGGAGAGTAGTCACAGAACCGAATAACACACTGAATTAGAAGTTCAGGAAACGCTGGAGCTGGAGTGAACCAATACTCTAGCACTAGACATGTCTCAGAGGCTGCTTTATATACCCTAATGTGCCTCCTGATTGGGTTAGGGAGATTTTGGTGGTAAGACATGCTGGCTGCAGACAGGTGAGCAGAGATAGCGTCCTGCTGCTAGGCAACAGGACATGGTTGCTGAGAAGGTGCAGGCGTCCGTCTCCTGCACCAAGTGTCAGTGCGGAGACGGCGCCTGACAAGCAGTACTTTAGGAGGAATGATTAAAGGGTTAAAAAATGTGATATATATATATATAGAGCCAGATTTTTAAGTGATACATTTACTTTTGCCGGAATGCACATTTCCATCTGGACTTGCAATTCTACAAATGGTTACACAATAGGCCTGATTCATCTTTGAAAGCAATGTGAACGTAACTTGCACTTTTAAAAAATGCACATAACCTGTTCGTATCCAAATACAAGTGGATCTCAATATACATTTCCATTAGAGTCTGTGTATAAGTACACTATGGCTATATGCTACTTGTCATATGTAGACACACCCAACAGCGCAATATATGCACATGTATATGTTCAATTTAAAGTCTCATCAGAATCCATTGGCAAAAAAATTATTTTATAAAATAAGTTTTCAACTTCTAATACTATAACCATTAATAAAACAATTTTTTAAAAATATTATTATTATTTCATGCAAAAATAAAAGAAAGAAGTTCTTAATGCGTACTGTACATAAAATGCATTTTTATAGTTTTTCATACTTGCAAACACATGTTCTGGTATGCATACATGTAGTTATCACTATCATTTAGCACATGCACTTGTCCTGTAGCTGGTGCAAATAATACAGCTAACGTAACATACTTAAGAGATACCTTGAACTTGAATCGGCTGCATCTGCATAGGCACGCCCAGGGCCTGATTAAGGGTTCTGGCCGCCCTAGGCTAATACGGCCACAGCGCCCCCCCCCCCCTCCTCCGAATATATAGGTGTATAGAAACACTCCTGAATATGAATGTTCAGGTGTATTCTCCAGCATTCAAATTTAGACAGATTGTGCCATTGTCTCTTACCTATTCTTGCTCTTCTCTCTTGCAACTTTGTTATCCTCTCGCTGGCTTCTGGAAAGTTGGCGTCCTGTTTTGAAAATGCAAAAATTTATTATAATGCAAACCCTGAATGATTAGGCCCTTTAGTTAAAACAAAACACTCCATTATGGCCAGCTAAAAGTACCCCATTGGACAGGCATATATAAGCAATATCTGAATATTTGTTGTCAATCAAATACAAACCTCTACCAGCCCCATCTCACTAATATTTAGTATTCTAGTGATTGCTGAGACCACCCATGTGACCACCACACAATCATGAGATTCTGCCCCCAAAGCTGCTGTATTTTTTAAATACCCCCCCACAGCCATTTTCCTTAACCCCTGCTGCAGCCATTTTCTTTACCTCCCACCCTGCATCCATCCCCCTTGCAGCTATTTTCCTTACCTCCACTCTGCTAGCTAGCTATCCCCCCCGTCACATCAAAACTCCCCCAGTTACATATATCAGCCCCCCTCCTCCGCCCTCCTTCATACATATCAATCTCTCTCCCTCCCTATAGATTTTCATGGCAGCCCCCCCCCCCTCCCACCCTATAGATTTGTATGACAGTCCCCCTCTCCCTCCCTATACATATGCATGACAGTCCCCCCTCTCCCTCCCTATAGATATGCAGGGTAGTTCCCCCCCTCCCTATAGATAAGCAGGGTAGTTCCCCCCCTTCCTATAGATATGCAGGGCAGTTACCCCTCCCTATAGATATGCAGGGTAGTTCTCCCCCTCCCTATAGATATGCAGGGCAGTTCCCCCCCTCCTTATAGATATGCAGGGCAGTTCCCCCCTCCCTATAGATCTGCAGGGCAGTTTCCCCCCCCTCCCTATAGATATGCAGGGCAGTTTCCCCCCCTCCCTATAGATATGCAGGGCAGTTCCCCCCCCTCCCTATAGATATGCAGGGCAGTTTCCCCCCCCTCCCTATAGATATGCAGGGCAGTTTCCCCCCCTCCCTATAGATATGCAGGGTAGTTTCCCCCCCCTCCCTATAGATATGCAGGGCAGTTCCCCCCTTCAATTACCTGTAGTTGTGCCAGCGTCGCTCCTCTCCTCAGATCAGCAGATAGGAAGTGAAGACGTCCTGCTTCCTGTCTGCTGCACAGCAACAGGCAGCCTGGCGATTGGCTGTGTGTTGCTAACCACTGACCACCATTGCTTTTGATTGTCGAGCCCTCCACCCCCCCGCGGCGACCCCCCCCCTCCCCCACCCGGGACCCAGCGCCCCAGGCTGCAGCCTGGTCAGCCTAGCGGTTGATCAGGCCCTGGGCACGCCCTTGGTACACCTTTACTATACATTTCTTACGTCTCTCCATTCCTTCCCATCACCGTTCTGTCTCTCAAATCATAGGCATTTGTAAGTGTTAGTTGCGTTTGGACATGAATTGAAAGAAATTATGTTCTCTGATGCATGTACCATTCTAGTGCATGAGTAGAGCTTGTCACGCAAGATACAGCATACAAATGGACTTATGTCCAAAGACGAATCAGGCCCAAAGTGTCTACTTCAAGGTATTTTCTAACAGAGAAAAGAAGGCACAGATAGATTGTTACAGTACTGATCTGTAAAGTTCTTTGTAAATGAGGACAGATGGACACACACTCTATACAGTATGAAACATGCTCTATTACCCTCCTCTGCATCAGGTTGCCATGTTACAAGGGATGGCTGATATCTTCCATGAATACATTGGGCCTGATTCAGAGTAGAACACAAGCTAAGCATAACTTGTGATTGATAAAGTTGCACACAAGTACAGTATATGTGTATGAACGCTGTATTTAGAGTTGATCATGCGTTCATGTGTGAATGAGTAGTAGATGTATCCACTTAAAAACAGACACACCCATCAGACACGTCCAACAAGCTAACATGTACAAAAACCTTTTTATTTTATGTGTTATGAACGCAATTGCTATGTAGCGTCATTTAAACTTGAATAGCCTTGCTAATACAGCAGGAACAACTTCCCTACATGCATGCATGCAAAACAAAAAATATCTCTTCTACAACATGCTTGGTAAATCCTAATCTATGGCTGAGCAACTGCTAAATTCTCAGTAAGTGCCTGCAAATCATTTGCTAACCTCTAGTTTACAAACATTTATCCTCCCTGAAGTAATAATTTATACAGTGTGTGATCATTATCACTTCAGGTGCAGTGGATAATCATTTTATTTTGTAGCTTTATTCCCATGTCAACAATATGAGGCTTTTCTCACATAATTCATCCTATTTATGAATTCCTCATAACACCCTCTGGGTTGTGTTTAATCAATGTTAGGCAGTATTGCAGTTAAATAATGCCTTTCTCATTTAAGTCACTGAAAATGTTATAGTTCCGATCGATATGTGTAATCTATAGGTTTGTTTTCTGCATGTGAAGTGCAACAAAATTTGTGTGAGGAGCATATTAACATTGTGAAAGTTGCATCCAACTGTAAATCTATGTATCTTCTGAATTTATGAATCCTTATGAACCTTGGTGTTTGTTCAATGTAGAGAATGTAATCAATCTCACCACATAGAAATACAGTTTTTATTCTAGATGTGACACATAAGAAAGTTCTCATGGATGTATGCTTTCATCACAGTCTGGACCAAATTTTTGGTAACCGGTCAAGCTTTTTAATACCCAACTTCTTCATTTGCCTTGTATTTAATTTTAAATGTCAATTCTATTGCTGTGCAACCTTATAGTAATTGAGTCAATGTCCAATTTTTGTTTTTAGGAAAGAGATTAATTTCCTATTGTGCTGCCTTTTCACATTTCTCTGCTTGCACCTTTCGTAACTGACAGATCTCTTACAAAGATATAAACTCCAATATTTGTGTGTCAGCCTTGTATGAGTCTGCAATTTGATGTCCCTTTTGTGATCTGGTTTGACCTTCACAGTTCATTTTTCTCTGATTTCTAGTTGCTGATGAGTGTTGTGAGCATTTGCAATCACATGGTGTCAGGATACCAGGATGTTAGAGCCGGATTTATTTAGATAACCCAAGCACCTTAGGGCTCTTTAGGATCACACAGGCAAAGAGAAAAAAAGATACAAGAGTATCTTTATTATAGAAGGTAAAACACAACTTTAAACAATAACAAACAAGAACAATAAACAGTTAAAACAACCATCAAGGTATCACCAGGTTTCAAAAGAACCCCCACAGCATCCCAAAGTTACTTAAACTTTTAGCGCTATAGCGTTCAATGACGATACCATAGCAGGACCAAGCTGTAGTTCCTAAACTTGCAATGAAACTGTTTAAGTCTGGGACAAATTGTAGTTGCTCTCAGTCCAAGCTGCTGGTTGTTATTCTGTAGTGGTAATTCCCGAGCCAAGATGTAGATGCGCTTCTTGTATCTTGCGTGTCCTCAGCCTTATGTTCTCTACTGAGATGGTAGGAGTTTGGACACTAGTCACACTACTCCCACCGGGTAGGCACACCTGGTAGGCAGACTTGCGAGCAGCTCCCATTGGAGCAGGATGTTTTGGCAAATATACGGATAAGACACAGGACTGCAATCCAAACGCACATTGGAGCTGGTAGGAGACAGAACTCTGATACCAAGCACAGAATATTCCAGACCAACCATTGAAGGACTCTTTTTAACTAGCCCAAAATTCCTACAGGGGAAAGTCACACACTACAACATGATTTTGAAGTCAGCCGATTTAGAATTGGATGGGAGATGTGTAGGGGTTGGAGCTGGTTGGAGTGGTTAAGTAGTCCCACATAAGGTTATCACCTGCTGAGATGGTACCTTGAAGTCTGCTGCAGTCCTCTGAAGAATAATGAATGATTAAACTAGTCACTGTAGTGCTTAATTCAAGTTGATGAATAGCAACTCCTTCTTTAAAATCCTTCCATGCTTTTATGTTAAGAAAGGGGCTCCATTTGCTCCAGACTTCTTGTTCTCACTTTGGGAGGGGATAACTGGCCAGGAAACAATATAGCAGACTCTTTTGTAGTCCAAATAAAGCAGTTTTCAGTCCATTATCTCTTGGTTCCTAACCTCACTCTTAATCCATCTATATCCATGCAATAATATCTTTGCAGGCTACATGCAATATAGTCCATCAGAATAATTGAATCCAAATCCATCCATATTAGGCAAAAGAAAAAACAAAATCTGTAGGTAACAGGTGGGTTAATGGTTTGAGTCCACCCATACAAGCTACATACAATATAGCCCATCAGAATAAGTGAATACAAATCCATCCACTTTAGGCAAAGAAAAAAGTCTGTAGGTGACAGGTGGGTTAATGGATATGGGTCCACCCATCATGTTACACACGGTTACCAGATTTATGTGCACAAGTTCACCTACTTACCTGTCTAGCGCATTTCAATATGAATGCCCACTTTCCAAGTTTTGGAAAATCAATCTGCACCTTTGCACATTTGAGAATAAACCTAAAAAAGGCATATGGTGAAGACAGTAAAGATGTTACATCAAGTCAAACCGACTTCTCCCACTTTAGGACCACCCCTTCATTAATTCTAACTTTCCAATGAGGGGACATTTGACTTTCTTTATTACATGTTACATTCTTATTTGTTTTCTATTACATTTGCAAAGTACGGCCTTAAAGTACAATTCGTTATAAAATGCGTCCCTTTTAAAGAATAGGGATTAGATGATATCCTTGACATCTCAGAGGTCCCAGAAAAGTCAAGTCATTTTGCAGGGAGAAAATTGCTGTGCACTTTGTCTATCTTAATGCCTAATTTAAATAATCTTGTCCTACAAAACATGTGTTTTTGCACGTGAAAAAGTAGGCATACTTGTATGTCTAATCTGTACTCATCAAGGAACGACCCCGATCCACACAACTCTTTCCATCAGACTGTGCAAACTTTTGCACCCCTACAGATGCTGCCATCTTGGCTCACAAATCCATGTGGTTCCTTGGGTGGAATTGTGGAAATCCAGGCGCATGTTGTCATAGATGAGCATTTGTGCTGTGTTTTTTAACTTCTGTTATTTGTAAATAATCCTTACTGTGGCTTTTTGTCACTGTTGCAAATTTTAGAACTAGGAATTCTGTAACCTTTTCTTTGTTCACTGTATCTTACAAAAACATTGTCTGTTGCTCTGCTTTTCAGATTGGAGCACTTTTCATTTGGGATGTGCACAGATTCTTATTTTGAAAGACAACATATATATATAGCTGTTTTGCTCTAGCACTAATAAATAAGACACTTTTGAAAATACTTTTATTTTCATAATGCAAAATAAAAAATGAATAGTTTAAAATTTGTGATGTTGAATCAATGGTATTGATCTTGTAATCTTCCAAATGGTGGGTCAAAATAGCACACTTATTTCCTTTTTTTTTCTATAACTGCATATTTGTCAAATCATATCAGAGATTAAAGTTATACAAAAATAGTAAATAATATAGAAATCTAAAAATAACCATCAATGGAAAAAAAAAAAATTTTTATTTGAAATTCTGCAAATAGAAGTTCAGCATGTTTAAAATACCCATGGTGAATTTTTAGGGGTCCAGTTTCCAGATGTGGTCAATTGGGTTGTTTTAAAAAACAGAAAAAATATATATTCAGCATTCTCAATGAACCCCTAGAATACATTTGTGGTCTAGTTTCTCCAATTGAATCATATTTGTGGTGTATCAAATGGTCTGGCACTTCCATATGGAAATTGAAACGTTTCTAAATGTTTCTAACTTTTGCCCAGTTTTCCCTGATTATTAACAATAATAATAATATTAATAATAATAATGATACAAACATAACTCATGACTGTTACATGAAGGGTATGTTCACATATATGTATCTTTAACACAGTGGAGAGCATTTAAGGAGGAGATATGAAGTTAACACAAAAGGATTATAGACAGGAGGATAAAAAGGGATTCTGAGAATATTGAAAAAGTTATTGTAATTCAGAATGGTAATAATTATAATATGGTATCCCAATTGTAAAGCACTACGAAATTTGCTGGCGCTATATAAATAAATGTTGATGATGATGATTATAATTGTTTAGTTAAATATTAAATCCATTAATATTTCTGCAAATCACATATAGGGTCTGATTCATCAAGGCACGAATCTGCTGATTTTGAGCGTATCGTACACAAAATCACTTTGCGCATGCTCATAATAGGGAGATATGTGTGTGAATGCAGCCCTGTAAGCTCTGCCTGTGAACGCAAAGGACACTTTCTTCAGCCTACGATTTCGGGAAGTGAATGGGATGGGGAAGCAGCATTTTGCGGTAGGCAATGTACAGTAAGGACGTGCCAAACTCAAGCGCACACGGCCATGTCCGAATCAAGCTCTGAGCATCTCAAAGTAACTTGTTTTTCTGCTGCATCTCTTGCTCCAGCTACAGGGCTAGTCTAAGTCCTGATCAGTAGTGATGACAGTCTTGTATGTATGGTATAACATGTGTCTGCAATAGGAGCAACTGTAAAAATTTATTTTATGTTCAGTAGATATTAAGATCATCCTAATAAATGTTTTTCGTGATTACAAAACAAATGACAATTAAAACTTTTTTTTATTTTACTGTTTGATCATTAATGACTTTATTATTAATAGGTAGCATACATTATACAATTTTATTTTCTGTGCGTTTTTTGGTGAATTTATATTCCACATAGGCATTGGACGTATCATGCAGTGTCTTGTGTAGTAGAGCACCGCAGTCCTGCACCTGAATTCAACAGCACACGCATCTTGAGATCCACACCTTGATGAATTTGGGAGTCACAAAGCTGAAATACATGCGTTTAATAGCAAATGCAGGTTGTGCTCAGTATGCTTGCCTTGATGAATCACACCAATGATGTCTTATATAGGGAGGTCGTTTCCATTGTTTGATCATTTGTTCAGCTATTCTGTATTGACAGCTGGAAATACTTCATTTATTCTGTGTTCTGGGTATAATGTTCCGCTTTTATCAGTCCTTAATATAACCCTTCCATCTCTACAAATACACAGTAACACTTGTCTTTGTGTGCTTAGTGTAATGCTCAAGCTTTGTTCATATACAGTACATTCATTATCAATGAAAACATTTACTATAGAGATTATAGCATTCAAAATAGAATGACAATTATATGTGAGTTAATCTTCAACGTTTGTGTATGACCCTAATGCTGGCCACAGACATCTGATCCTGCTGCTCAGAGTGTGTTTGAGTGACAGAATTAATGTCCAGTGCAGTCACACACATAGTTGACCAACTAAACAAAGTTGATAATATCCACCCATTCCTCACTGGGGCCTAGCAGCCTAGTCTATACTGGCTTTATTAGGGCCTGTTACTGCGGTCATAAGATAATGTAAATATGTTGATGTCTGTTAAAGTATGATGTCTAAACACACATTTTAGTTATAAAAGAGTCTATACACTGGATAAGCAACTTAAGAGTACTCAGATGAAATCTGGATAAGCTTGCAAGCAAGTTATCCAACAGGAACATGGTCAGGTCATGGGATGATAACAAACATTATAGGATTATTTAGGAAATGCTTATTTATAGGCTGAAACAGGAACTAAGATGGATTCTTACAAGGTAGTACCGGTCCTCTTGGTTAACGTCAAGTTCAAATGCAAGTGGTGCCCTCTAGTTTCTGGTCATGGGATTATCGGAACCCATTCCTAATAGGTGATTGGTAACAGAATGTTTGTGTGGTTATACACTCTGACCTCATTTACCAACATGTCTGGTAGTGATCCAATCAATTCAGGCATCAGGTTTGTTCTAGGGCCACATTGCCTGGAATTGCTCAGTAATAACTGTACATATTGCTGTGTATGTAAACAGCAGCTATGAAATTCTATGCACCTGAGAGTAGACATTCATTATGTTCACTGAAAGTATTATGTACACTATAAGTGGCTTCCATAATTTTGAAACTGAAAACCAGGACATTCATATGACATGAAGTGTTCCAATTATTCCTAGACAGATTAGAAATGTATTTGTTAGAAACAATGTATTTTAATTTAGGATTTTCAGTGGTAAAAACAAGAATAGCCTTGGGAAAACTGTGACACATATGCTAGGAGCATGAATGACAGGTTACCAAAATATTGGTTGCTCTGATAGTATATTTTTATAGATACTACAGGTAATTAAATTGAAATAAGCACTAATTATGTTTTGTGTCTATCTGAATTTGATGTTTGGTGTAATGACACATATAGTGGGAAGGGGGCCACCAACTGACATGTGCACCAGGCCCACCAATGCATTACATCACCTCTGCATCCTAGTGGCATGCAGCTATCTCATATCAACAAAGAAAAAGATGTTTTACCCTATCCAAAAGGATGGATATTATTGGACACTTCTGTGGATTCCCAATAGGGAAATAATTTAGACAAATCAATATATATATATATAACAGTTCTAAAATAGCCACAAATCAATAAACTTGGAAACGAAAATTGCTGGTCTTCTAGGGGATTGTTATGTATCAATCCCTAAATACTTACAAAAAGAGAAAACCAACAACTATGAAGAGCACAAAACTCTCATACCAAATGTTCATACCAACACAGATCACAATAATATCATATAAAACACATTATTAAAAACATAGTTAATATAACAAATTATGCCACTAATTTCAAAATGATAAAAATATATACATACTGGCCTACAGCTCCTGGTACTTACAGGGGGTCTCCCTTCCAAGTACTAACCAGGCCCAACTCTGCATAATCCACAATCAGATGCAATTGGGTTTGTTCAAGGTGTTATGGCTGTTAACAATCCATAATAATAAAAATTATAAGATTAAGATTAAAAAGTCCAACAGAATTGCAATATGGATTAAGTGGTAGTCGATTAGATCATCGTACAGAGCACATGTAGGAGAAGCTTCCATCTATGTAATTTACATTTGCTTCCTCCAAACGATAACGAAGTCTGAGGAAACCACACTGCATGTGGAGTAACACGTAAGTAACACGTACGATCTTGCTATTTTATTGAAAATATAAGGACCATCGTAACATTCTGGAGCAATAACAAATGGAAGAAGTCTGCAAATATCTAAACTGTGGACTTCACTAATCTGATTCTGAAATTGAGAACAAAGACTACTGTGCATGTGTACAAGAAACCTCAAGGTAACTGGCATGAAAGTGTTGTGAGCGATTGGAGAAATGCTGCAGCCGGCAGCCAGCTAGGTCCTACCTTCAATTTCTTCCCTTGAAAGCAAAATATTTGTTCCTGGGTACCAGCAGTGGAATAGTTCCCATACAAAGTGGAGACATGAGAGTGACTATATTATCCTCATTATTTTACTGTGTGTTCACGGTCGTTTGGAGGCAGCAAATGTAAATTACATAGATGGATGCTTCTCTCTACAAGTGCACTGTAGAATGAGTTTATAGACTATCACTAAATCCATATTGAGTCCTTATTAATTGTAATTCTGTTGGACCTTTGAATGTTAATATTATAATTTTTTTATTCTTATTTATTGCCTATAGCCATACCACCTTGAACAAACCTAAATGCACCTGAGCTTGAAAGATATGCAGGGTTGGGCCTGGTTACTGCTTGGATGGGAGACCACCTGGGAATACCAGTTGCTGTAGAGCAGTGTGTATTTATGTATATATATATTAATTTTTTTTATTTTTTTTTTACATTTAGTGGCAACATTTGTTATATTAACTATATTTTTAATAAAGCGATTTATATGATTTTATTTAGATCTGTGGTGGTATGAACACTTGGTATGAGAGTATTGCGCTTTTCATAGTTGTTGGTTTCTGTTTCGTTAGCTATCTCATATCCTCCAGGAAAGAAGTATAATTTAGACAATACTGATATTGTCACTTCCTCTATACAAGCTGTGCAAATAGCTTAAAATTTTCAACCAGCCTTACCTTTCAAACTGTAACAGGAGCTTCAGATGGATTAGGAGTCTGATTCGTAAGAAAAAATTATTTTGATATAAGATATGCAACAGTAAGAGCAAATAGTGTCCTGGGAAGACAGTGACACGTGGTCTGGGAGCCTGACTTATGTATCACTAACATATTGGTGGTTCTGACTTGATATTACAATAAACACTGTAGGTAACCAAATTAAAACAAACACATATTTTTGGTATCTTAATTGAATAGGTGCAATGGCACATATAATGTGAGGGGGCCCACCATTGTAATAAGGCGACCCTGCCTCTTAGTGATATACATCATCTAGGTATAATGTCATCTAATTTCCTCTATTAAAGAAGCAATCATGTTTTAAGATACTGAAATTATCACATTCTCTATAAAACCTATGTATGTAACTTCCATAGTTCAACCAGTCTTACCTTCAAGCCACTTACAAAAGCTTCACCTGGAACGTGTTACAATCATAGTTGCCTACTTTCCTGGAATGTCCGGGAAACTCCCGAATTTCTGGGAATTCCCCCGGACTCCCGGGAGAGCAGGGCAACCTCCCGGATCCCAGCCAGTTTGGTAAGTAAATGGAGGAGGTGGCTCTTAGTGGAGCGATTCACGTGTCATTGCGGCTTCGCTCCCTGTTGGTATAGGGCAAAATGGTGATGATCGCTTAGGGGGTGGGGTTTAGTGATGCATTTTTTCGAACCCCACCCCCACACACCCACCTGCCCCTGGATCTCCCGGAAGACAAATTGAAAAAGTAGGCAAGTTTGCCTGCAATGTACGTTACGTTCACTATCACACATACATTTCTTCTGTAACTGATGTGCTTACAGCTCTTCTGTCCATCTTAGTTAATCAGTTACACAGATACACACACACAGAGCACATAACATAACAGGCATACAGCTCATTGAGACTATCTTGTCTGCATCTATCTTTTTTTCAAGAGCACACACCAAATAATTAGTAGCAGAGACACATCATATTGCCTTCTGCTAACTGTGAAATATCTTATAAAAACTGAAGCAGACCTAAGAAAAGTCTGTGCTTCAATACCATAGCCAGAGCCAAGTGGAATACATCAAAGAATGCCTTCATGCAGATGTTTCATGCAGAAGAAAATTAGGTCAGAGACCACTTCAATTTCAGAGTCTGCCAGCCTTTTCAGCAAGCTCCCAGTGAATTCCTAATGAGTAGCTTCTAGGTCACTTTCTTCTGTCATCCAGTCACAAACTGCCTCAGACAGATGAGTTTTCTATGCAGCATTGGATCTTTTTTTTATTCATTTAAAAGGGCTTCTCTTAGTTTCAGCATTCCAGAATTCAATCAGGGCAAATGAGAAAAGTAAAAATAAAGCAGAATACAAGTAAAGCTTTAAGCAATACCATGAAGTAATGTTGCATTAAGCTATAGAGAAGAGAATAATAGGCCAAAGATTATACACAATATGTTGGTACAAGAAGTTACATTTTTTCCCAGACTTTTATACTTTTCAGACCATAGATCAGACCATAGACTATATGTATAAAAAATAAATAATAAATATACACCAGTGCCATAATCATGGGTATAAAAAAAAACATGTATAATGGTGGATCAGGGTACTCACACATGTTCACAAATGTTGATGTTTGTTGTAGTAGAATGAATGTAGCAGAAATTCCTTGCGATATCACTTCTCTTTCATTTATATAAACCTTTCTGGCACTCAGCAGACAAGTTATCATGCCCCTAGTTATTACTCAATTTTTAAGCTGGGTATGTTATTTAAAGACTATATTTGATATTCAATATGCAATTTGCCAGGGATATTGAATAGCCCTGTACACAATTTTGCATGCTCTGTATTCCAGATATTAAGTTTATTATTTAGACTTTGATTGTTGGTTGAATCATGACGATTTACTTTTTTTTCCCCTAAATCTGATGCTGTGCCCTTTTGGCTTGGCTCACTGTTACCTCCTTGGTGACTGTCATATTTTCCACTTGCCCATATTGGATATGTCTTAAGACTGAGTCTAGAAAAAGGCAAAACTAGATGTACAAGCAGCATTTTCCTCATAGATATCAATGTGTTGGTCTTTCCTATATTCCCCCCTTTGTCTTTTCAAACATGATCAGTGGATTTACACTCTATCCTGCAATAGTTTTTCTTTTTTGTCAGTCAAGTTCTATGTATATTTTTACATTTAAACTACCTGCACATTTTTATACTAGAAGCCAGTGGTGGAGTATACAGTGGTATGCCACACCGCCATTTCTCCTATTGCCTTCATTGTATGAATATCAAATTCCATTCACTTACTTTCCCATTACTTTTCATACCAACATTTCTAAATTTCAATACTGCCACTTTGAAATTTCCACTTTGGCCACTGCTAGAAGCCAAAATATTATACTTCTTTAGACTGCAAGAAATAATGTGGATGTTATTTTCTAGGGCTCATATTGGTAAGATAAAACATTATATTATTAGAAAATGATATAAATACATGAAATGTACATTTTAGATCCTATTGATAGTTCTCCCATTTTGCACCAGGAAACTGAATCAATTTCCAGAAAATTTATTCTCCATATGACCTTCTTCTCTGAATTCCCCAGCACCTAGCTGTCTCCTCCTCCATCCATTCAAAAATTTGCAACATGATTTAATAATTTACTAATTTGTAATATTATTCTGTTCATTTGGTACATACAATATACAAACATCTTCAATTGTCCTTCAAGGTATTTCTGAAGCCTGAAATCAAATGTCCCTCTAATGACCTGACACCAACTCAACCTTTACATAGTTTTCTTTATTCTTCCCCTTTCACTGGAATTTGTAACTTCTCAAAAGTGTATTGAATCAAATCAATTAAAAATGGCTACACTTCAGACAGACTAGCCAAGGATATCACACTAATCAATTGTTTTGGTTTGACTTCCCACAGCTAGTTTTATTCACTATATTCAAAACAAACAAAACATAAATAAAAAGTCTTGCATGTTCAGCACTAACTAAACACACAGGAAGACCCTCTATCCTGTGAAGGACCTTATGTCCCACACACATACAAAACATAGAGGTAATTGCTCATCTTTTGCATAGTCTCTCAGAAGGCATCCAACCTCCTGCCCAGGTCTGAGAGAGTGAATGAGCTGCTTTGTAGCCTTTTACCAGCACCGCGCAACTCCTGATGATCCAGCACTGACACAGGTAATTTAGAAGACCCGTAAATAGGCCTCATGTATGGAGCCCAGCCTTCTCTCACCATACATAACCTCAGGGACCCTTACCAGCTTTTCGTATAGCTGAAGACAACTTCGGGAAGCTCCTCACCACACACAAATAATCTCCCTGGGGCTATAGAGCAAATAAGACAGACAGGCTGAGACTCATACCTGCTAACAGCCACTTTCTCAGTGCTTCTTTATATATGTACAGTATATATATATATATATATATATATATATATATATATATATATATACACACAAAAAAAAAAGATATATGTCCTCTGCACTCTCCATGTACAGACTGGGGTGCAAGAAGGGGTTGCCCAGATTGTGTAGACTTAACATATTTTCAAATACGTGGAACTAACATTCCCTGTTTTTATTATAGAAAAGTAGTTACATATATAGCAGCAAAGGTGGTGGCTTGTTATGGGCCTCTAAGAGTGGAATCAGTTGTGCAGCTGATAGTATGCAGGTAAAGACTTCAGTTACATACAGATCTGAGATATGTGTCAGAAAGTAAAAGTATAAAATGTGATTATACTTACATGCTTTCACAGTGTCTATTCTATATATATATATATATATACAGAGCACACAGAAAAGGGTGGATTATTACAATCTGCCTGGTTTTGCTCCACCAACCATGGAGGCATGGTGCCTTGTCTAAAGGTAATAAGAAGATCAAATTGAAAGAAGAATAAAAAACAGCTTCTACACCTACTAAGGGGGCATCAACTTCCAGAAGAAAGGCCTAGAAGTGTCTGTTTTTTTGAGGAGAATAGCTGAAGTGAAAGCAAAGGAAAGTTTCTGATTCACCTGTGATCCAATTTTTAACAACCACACCTTTACGAGTAAGAGAAATTAAGGGAATGGCTACAGTGGAGTATCCCCAAATAAATTGTTTGTAATAATTGGAAAAGCTGAGAAATCTCTGGATGGCTTTGAGGCCCACAGGTTGTGACTATCACAAGACAGCAAAAAGTTATTAGGGGTCCATTTGAAGACCAAAGCCAGAGAAAATGCATTTGAGTAAGTTTGAAGAAACATTTCTCTAATTTACACTAAAGCCATTATTTGCGTAGACGACATAGGACTCATGAAACTTGAAGGCAGTGAGAGATAAGGGGCTTGATTCATCAAGGCACTTATCTGCCGAATTTGAGCGTATCACATACTTGCCAACTCTCCCGGAATGTCCGGGAGACTCCCGAAATTCGGGTCAGTCTCACGGACTGCCAGGAGAGCTGGCAAATCTCCCGCATCCTGCTACTGCCTTCCCAAAATGACGCGATTCGCGGCGACTTGCGTCATTTTGCCCCCCCCCGCAAAACAAAATGGCATTTTCGTCGCGGGAGTGGGGCCAAAATGACGCGATTGGCCGCGCCCTGCCCCCTCTCGCCCTCCAGGCACGCCCATCCCCCGGAAAGAACTTCGCAAAAGTAGGTAAGTATGGTGTATCATACACAAAATCACTGTGCGCATGCCCAGAGCCGACAGACACGGCCAAGAAACAGAGACATACGACCGTGTACGCAAGCAATGTCCGTACGAAAGCGAGCGTAACAGGCACTTTTGACAGCAAACGATTTTTGGTATGTGAAGTGGGCAGGGAATGGGTCTGTTGCCGTATTCACGGCATGCCAAACTCGAGTGCACGCAAACACGGGTCTGTGGCCGTGAAAGTAACTAGACTTTCTGCTGTATCTCTTACACCAGCTCTGGGGCTAGTCTAAGTGCTGATGATGTCAGTAATGATAACAGTATGCAGGCTGCAAGATGAGTTTGCAACTGTAAAATTTATTTTTATGTTCAGTAGACATTAACAACATAATAATAAAGGTATTTCATGGGAGAAATTTTTTTTTAAACTATTTTATTATTAATACATTTATTCATTTATAATTATACCATGTGACATTAAATCAATTTGTATTTTTTCCCTGTGTGTTGATAATGAATGCTTCACATTTAGGAAGCCAGCCCCAGATGGTGAAGATGAAGGTCTAATGAATCCCTGCTGTAAGTGCTCTTTGACGAACTCGGCCATGTCTGAAATCTCTGGGAGTGAAGGAGTATAAACACATCCCCACGGAAGGGTTTTTCCAGGAAGAGGATCAATAGGGTAGTCCCATGCCCGATGAGGTGGCAAAGTTGCAGGTTGTTATTTGCTGAAAGCAGCCTAAAAACTTGATTATTGAGTTGGAATGGAAGAAGTAACAGCTGTAGTCTAGGTAAATAACACTTGAAGAGGAGCAGCTTTCTGTAAGTAGCGAGATATACAGGAAGGACCCCATGCTAATAGCTGGGAAGAAAAGAAATTTAGATAAGGAGAGTGTAGTTGGAGCCAGGGATGGCCCATAATAACAGGACTGGTGGTACGAGGTAAAACAGCAAAGGATATCTGTTTCAGGTGTAAGGCTCTTGAAAATTTGAATGATAAATTTAAGTACTAGTACTAGTAAAAATATGACAGCCATCAATGGTGGCAAGGACAACAGGGAACTCCAGGAGAGAGGTTATAAGAGACCACTGGGTCACAAGAGTAGAGGAGGTAACATTTTCTGCTGCTCCAGAATAAATTAAGATTGAAGTGGTCTGCAACCCAGAAAGTCAATGGAGGATATCTGAGATGGAACATATCTTTGGATAGAGAGGAGTAGGAGAGTGCTTGTAGGAACCTAACCTGTCCTCTCCCGAACACTTGGAGCAAGGCGCAAGGAAATGGTCGGGAATAGCTGCATATGCTCTTCAGGGGTAACAGATGTTTGAAACCATGGTGCTAACTTAATAACTGGCAGGGTTGTAGATTCTTTTTCTAGAGATCTTTCTCAAAAACGAACGTCCACCCAATTACACAGAGAAATGAAGTTGTCAAGGGAGGAAGGATGCTCTCGGATGGCTATTTCATCTTTAATGCAATCTGACAACCCCTGCCAAATGTTGCAACCATAGCCATTGCAGTCCTGAAGACTACAATGGAAGCCATTCCATTGTAGTCCTGAAGAAAGAGTGCTGATATGGATCATGTATTTACCCATGGAGCGTGAATCTTGACCAAGTCATAGGATGCTGGAGGCGGCAGAAGAGTTACGACCTACAACCTAGTTCATCAAAAATTTGGTGAAATAAACAATGATGGATGCACATTCCAGGAGTTTCACTCCCATAGAGGGGAGGTCCAGGCTAGGGCTTGGCCTGAGAGCAGAGCGATGATAAAAGTAACCTTTGCCCTCTCAGTAGATAAATTATGAGGAAGCAATTCAAGCTGGATGAAACACTGGTTTAGAAACCCGTGGCAAGTTTTAGCATCTCTGTCTCAAGAAGCCACTGACTGGAAGCAAATAAGGGAGCAGCCACTGCAGCAGGAGGTTCGGCTACAGCCGGAGGAGAAGAATAATTCAGGACTTTTGGATGAGTGTTCAGCCAGATAGATAGGTCTTGGAGGCATTGACCAACTGGACTTGGGTAGAGTGTTGTCTGTCCACTCTGCTCAAAAGATATTGGAGCTTCTCCTAGGGAAATGGATCTCCTGTAGAATTTATTAACTGGCAGACCTTACTATCATGGAGCACACATGAATGGTTGTATTCTTACAATCTGCCACCACGGAGGTGCAGAGTTTAACATAGCGAAGATTTTCACCAGGGACCCCCACAAGAAGGTTTGGTCTTTGCTGCTTACATCATGCATGTCGCAGTTCTCTAGATGAGTACCAGGCGAGACTGACACGAGAGAATGATATTAACCGACAAAAGATGACCAAAATAACAAGACCAGGATATAAGGATTACTTCAAGAGTGTTAGATATAGAATTCCAGGATAAGCTGAGATACATATAGTGCTGGATACCAGGAACTGCAGAATAGGAACATATACAGGATACCAGGACGCCAGGATTAGCTGAGAAGAGTACAGCACAGGATACAAGGATGTGCAGAATAGGAATGGATACAGGATACCAGGATTAGCTGAGAAGCATGTATCACTGGATACCAGGATCTGCTGAATAGGAACAGATATAGGATTCCAGGATCTAGGCGAGACTGATAGGATAAAATAATGTTAACCGACAAGAGGATACTAAAAATAGGAATACCAAAATACAAGGATTGCTTGAAGAGTGACAGATACAGGATACTAGGACTAGCTGAGATGCATATATAATGCTGGATTCCAGGATCTGCATAATCGGAAAGAATAAGGAATGCCAGGATAGCAGGATTAGCTGAGAAGCTTATAAGATTGGATACCAGGGTCTGCAGAATAATAGACAGAATACCAGGATATCAGGACTCACAAGGAATACACAGGAATCCAGCAGCTTATCAGGCTAACAGGACATGAATTTCTGGTATCATATTGCCAGTACAGGTGACTTAAATAGTCAAGAGGAAGAGGGGGAGTGAAAAGTAATCAGCCAATGGTTGAGCAGGCAAAATTATAAAAACAAAACAAAATCCAAGATGGCGACCACCATCGGAAGACCACGGTGGAGAGGAGCCTGAAGGTGGAGGCCAGGCACCAGACCACTGAATCAAATTATCCTTATAAACATTCACATGAAGTATTGCTCCTCAAATCAGCATTATTGCTGTGACCTAAATGTATTCAGCACAAGATAACCAGAATATTTGCAACTATTCAAAAATGTTGCAGATATATAAGATGTTAATGCATAGAATTTCTGGGCCCATCGCATTAAAACCACACCCAATCCAATAATAACACAATTTGGCTTTACAATCTTAAATTATTGTTTCAAGATGTAAATATAGAGAAGTGACCATGTAGCAACCAAACTGATCAACAGCTGGGTATTTAGAATGCGTAAGGTTGTTAATGAGAACAAAAACTCTCTATATATCTCTCTATATATTTGTGTCTTGGTGATAAAGCATATATAGTTAATAAAAACAGAAAATTGGTCACGATAGAATTCAAAATTTACCTCTACTTGGTTTAGCTGGCCAACTTTAAAATAATCTGACACATAGGGGGGAATTCAATTGGCCGCATTACTGTAAAAAGTAACGTAACCTGCGCACTATTACCATTATTACTGTAATAGAATGCTTAAATACAGTTATTATGGTAATTTCAACACTGGCTTTTTGCTCGCAGCTCCCTGAGTCGCGAGAAGAATGCCGGGTTGATTTTACTGTAATAACGGTAATAGAGTTATCGCGGCGCTAATCTGGGGGGAATTGAATTCCCCGATATAGAGGTTACTTTATCTAGATGTAATTCCATTTCTAGTATCTTTTTGTATAGCTTATATATATTCCTAGCTTATATTTACAGATTTTGTCTACCTTTCATATATAAAAGGTGCACAGTACACCCCTCTCTCCTTCCCTCCCCTTTCTTTCGCTGGTCTCCTCCACCCATTTTTTATAACATTCTCCCCCTTCTTTTGTAAGTTTACAAAAAGGAAAAATTGTAAAGTCTGTTATATTTACAATACCAGCTGTTCGTTGTACCTGAGAATTTTTGACATCAATAAAAAAAGTTTACACAAAAATCCTAAAACCAAAACTAAGGACAAATTAAGGATAATATATATTTGTCTAATCATAAATTGTAGCAACTTGTAGGATCGCTCTTTTCAAATACACCTGAAGATCCTTCTTATTATGAAAATCATTTGTCAGTTATTATAAAGATATTTGTAATTGCTTTTCAAAGATCACTCATTAGTCTTCATTCCAAAATTCAATTGAAAGAGAATGCACAAAAAGCTGTTAATTTATATTGCTTACTATGCCACTGATGAAAATGAGCATTGACTGGCATGTGTAGGAACAAAGTTAAGTATATATTAGGCAAATCTAAAAATCCAAAGAAATACTTGTTGAAAGTGATTTCACAGTACTAAGCAGCAGCCCAGAGATTTGCTGTTCTAAGAGAGATATTTCAACCTGTGCACAGGTAGCACACGCATGCTCTCCATCCCTTAGGAACCGTTTTCCCACACCGGGCCGGCTGAAGCCACAATCCACATATGAAATCAGGTGCATTGTTTGTCCCCATTTGGTCATGGAAATGGGGAAGAACTGGAGGAAGAAAAGTGGCTAATGAGCAAAGGATACAACAAATAAACTAGGGGTGTGCACCGGCCACTTTTAGTGTTTTGGGTTTTGGGTTCTGATTAGCTTGAGGTTTTGGGTTCTGATTTGTCTTGCCAAAACACCCGACGAAAGGTTTTGGTTCTGATTTAGGGTTTTGGGTTCTGATTTATTTTTAAAAAAGCATAAAAAGGTGCTAAAATCCCGTTTTTTTGTTTTTTTCACTCCTACGCTACTATTAACCTCAATAACATTCAATAACAATCATTTCCACTTTTTTCTAGTCTATTCTGAACACCTCACACCTCACAATATTGTTTTTAGGCCAAAAGGTTGCACCGAGGTAGCTGGATGTCTAAGCTAACCGACACAAGTGGGCGGCACAAACACGTGGCCCATCGTAGGTGACTGTGTAGGCCTTTTTCTGCTCCTCCATCCTCTGCAGCATATAGAGGGTGGAGTTCAAGCGCGTCACTACCTCTTGTTTTTGTTGATGGCAGGGCATGTTCATGCTTTTTTGATGTAGCAGGAACAGTGAACGTAGTTTAATATCTGATACTAAGATTTCTGGACTGCGTAGTGGAGTGGCCCTGGTACCCAATTTGGTACCGGGGCCACAATACCTTCTTCAACTGTCTAAATTACACTGCACAGATGGCAGACACCGGATGCACGTCTAACACCAACATAGCTGTTACAGCCGCAGTTATCCGCTTTGCAATAGGGTGACTACTGTTGTACTTTGTGCTCATGGCAAACGACTGTTGGACGGTCAACTGTTTAGTGAAAGACGTAGCGTTCTTACGACTTCCCCTCTGGGAAGATGACAGACTACCAGCAGTAACAGCAGCAGTGGCAGTAGTAGGCGTACCGCTGCAGGATCCCTCGGATGAATCCCGGATTGAAGAGGACTCAGTCTGGCTGGTGACATGGCCGGCAGGACTAAATCTGATGGAGATCGTGGAGGAAGTTGACGAGGAGGGTGTTGGTGGTGTGTATCCAACAGGACCAAGGGATTTAGGTGTCCCTGGACTGATGACGGTCCTAGCCCCAGTTCCTGAACTAATCACTGAACTATGAAGGTTATTCAGGTGACGTATAAGGGAGGATGTCCCTAGGTGGCCAAGATCCTTACCCCTGCTTATTTGAGCTTTACATAAGCTACATATGGCCATACATTTGTTGTCCGGATTCGGATAAAAATAACTCCAGACCGAAGAGGTGCATTTCTTGGTCTTCTGTCCAGGCATGGCGATGGGCTTTTTCATCCCATGGACAACAACTGATTCCCCCCCTGGTGCCTCATTTAAGATAACCACATCAGCATCCTCCTCGTCAAGTTCCTCCTCAGCGCCAGCTACATCAATATCTTCCTCCCGGTGTACAACATTGACACCTTGATTAGCCAAATCTGTAACTGGACTGTGGGTGATCCTTCCAGCATATGCAGAGGGCGTGTTGCAAATGGTGGAAGGAGCCACCTCTTCCCATACAGTGAGGGGAAGGTCAGGCTTTACAACCACCAACACCCTTGGACTCGCCTTGGGGATTTGTGATGTCATCTGTTTAGAAAGCAGAGTTGTTTGCTGTGTTGTTGGTGACAGCATAACTCTCTTAAATTTTTTGGAGGGGGGGGAGGAGAAGGGCTTAGATCCTTGGGTGAAGCTGAACCGCTAGTCCTGAACACGGGCCAGGGCCTAAGCCGTTCCTTGCCACTCCGTGTCGTAAATGGCATATTGACAAGTTTTCGTTTCTCCTCAGGTGTTTTTAATTTCTTTTTTTGGTAATTTTTGTGAACTTTGGGTTTTTGGATTTTACATGCCCTCTACTAGGAGATTGGGCATCGGCCTTGGCAGACAACGTTGATGTCATTTCATCGTCTATGTTATGACTAGTGGCAGCAGGTTCAGCATTAGAAGGAAGTGGGTCTTGATCTTTCCCTACTTTATCCTCCAAATTTTGGTACTCCATTATATGCAGCACATGTTGTATTACAGTACTATTTTTTTTAATACTGCTGGAACAGTGAACAATTTTTTATAGATTGCAGTATTAATGTTTCTGGACTGCAAGAACAGTGAACAATTTTTTATAGATTGCAGTATTAATGTTTCTGGACTGCAAGAACAGTGAACAATTGTTTATAGATTGCAGTACTAATGTTTCTGGACTGCAAGAACAGTGAACAATTTTTTATAGATTGCAGTACTAATGTTTCTGGACTGCAAGAACAGTGAACATTTTTTTATAGATTGCAGTATTAATGTTTCTGGACTGCAAGAACAGTGAACAATTTTTTATAGATTGCAGTACTAATGTTTCTGGACTGCAAGAACAGTGAACAATTTTTTATAGATTGCAGTATTAATGTTTCTGGACTGCAAGAACAGTGAACAATTTTTTATAGATTGCAGTACTAATGTTTCTGGACTGCAAGAAAAGTGAACAATTTTTTTTTAGATTGCAGTATTAATGTTTCTGGACTGCAAGAACAGTGAACAATTTTTTATAGATTGCAGTACTAATATTTCTGGACTGCAAGAACAGTGAACAATTTTTTATAGATTGCAGTACTAATGTTTCTGGACTGCAAGAACAGTGAACAATTTTTTATAGATTGCAGTACTAATGTTTCTGGACTGCAAGAAAAGTGAACAATTTTTTTTTAGATTGCAGTATTAATGTTTCTGGACTGCAAGAACAGTGAACAATTTTTTATAGATTGCAGTATTAATGTTTCTGGACTGCAAGAACAGTGAACAATTTTTTATAGATTGCAGTACTATGTTTATGGACTGCAAGAACAGTGAACAATTTTTTATAGATTGCAGTACTAATGTTTCTGTACTGCAAGAATATATAGCACTAGAATTTTTTTTATACTTTTTAAATTATTTATTTATATATTTTTTTACATTATTTTTGTATAAAAGCACAGAGCACAGGACAAAAGCACCACTGGACTCAGCAAGGACAGAGCACTGGACACAAGCATAAAGCACCACTGGACTCAACAAGGACAGAGCACTGGACTGATGCACCACTGGACTCAGCAAGGACAGAGCACTGGACACAAGCATAAAGCACCACTGGACTCAGCAAGGACAGAGCACTGGACTGATGCACCACTGGACTCAGCAAGGACAGAGCACTGAACACAAGCATAAAGCACCACTGGACTCAGCAAGGACAGAGCACCACTACCCTACACACCCTCCCTCTTCCCTGATGTCAGGCGAAATGAAGATGGCGGCCGCAAGGTGAGAATTTATGACATCCGAGTCTCTCGAGATCCGACGCGAGACTTGGATGTCATAGCCTCGTTTCGGATTCCTTTGGCGGCCGGAAGTACCCGAACAGTGCTCGGATCCCGTCGGATCCGCACTGTTCGGGTGGGCTCGGAGTAGCGGAATCCGAGCGCGCTCATCCTTAAAATAAACATAAACTATATTTGATAATGTCATACTAAGAACACGGAGGTGGAAATTCCAGATTGAAAGCCCCACCTTATCATCAAAAAACAACTTAGGATCCACACTTGTTCTTTTATCAACAGTGGTTTTGTAGCGTAGACAAGTTGAAGTTAGATTTTCTTTGGCTTGAGACCAGATATTAGTACATTTCCAGAGGAGAGTCTAAACCACAGAAGCTTCAGAAGATGGAACAGCAGGCAAACTAGGGAGATATGGATAATAACTATATAAAATAAATAAAAGAGACATAAAAGTGGGTTTATAAATCAGACCAATTTTCTTAATCATAAGCAGAAATGTACATCTCTAAAAATGTTTCTAGTGTTTGATTTATCCTCTCTCTTTGCCCATTGGATTGTGGGTGTTATGCTGTAAAGAAATTAAACCCTATACCGATATGCTTGCAATATGCCTGTCAGAATTTGGCTTCAAATTGGACCCCTTGGTTAGAAGAATCCACAGAATAAGAGTATCCCTGAAGGAGCTGGCTGAGGGATAATGGTACCTACGCATCAATTTCAAAAATGAAGTGACAAGAGATGACAGGTTGCTTTAAGATGGGAGCAAAGGCAAATGTTAACTTTAATTGATTGAAAACTTGAAGTTCTTCAGTCAGTCAATTTCTTGGGTTAGCTGATCTGTGGTTTAAGGCCATGATGGGTGCAAACAGTAAAGAGTAGCCCTTGATAAATTGGCACTAATAATTGTAATAATCCGTAAAGCGTTGGGTCGCCTGAGGTCCAATGTGCTGAGGCCAATCTCTGATTGTTTTGATTTATAATTTCAATTTACAGTAAAGCTGGTATCTTCAGAGACTTCATTAACATGATCTGTACGACTCTCAATATCCCAGGAGATTATAAGAATGTTGACCAAATGTTCAATGACAATTAAGGAGAGTAAATCATGAAAGATGTTGTTACTACAACTCTAGAAGACAGTGGAAGCATTCCTAGATACTTGTAATGCCCATCCTTGGTGTTAAATGTCTACTAAACATCCCTTGTTTTGATGCATTTGAGATTGTAAGTACTCCTAGGGCTAGATTTACTAAGCTGTGGGTTTGAAAAAGTGGGGATGTTGCCTATAGCAAACAATCAGATTGTAGCTATCATTTTGTAGAAGGTACTAAGTAAATGAAAGCTAGAATCTGATTGGTTGCTATAGGCAACATCCCCACTTTTTCAAACCCGCAGCTTAGTAAATCTAGCCACTAATCTACTTTGGAAAAGATTGTCACTCTTTTTATGTGGTTAAAAAGTTCTGAGATCAAGGGTTTAGGTTATTTTTTCTCGACAGTAATTTCATTCAAACCCAGTAATAAAAACAGGAGTGCAGATTTCCATCCTTATTTTTAACAAAAGAAAGTAGATATTAAAATAAAATCTTGAGCCAAGTTTTCTTGGTTATAAGTGGACATGGCTTGGGTCTCAACTAGAGATAGCAGATTCATAAGTATAAATTATTTGCTTTGGGAATGATAAATAACTAATTAATTTATTTCTATAGAGCTCAAACATGTAGAGAGTGAGAAGAAGCTCTCCTGAATATAGTGCTACCATAATTTTACTGCCATTGATGGCCTAAAACAGACTAATTATTCGAAATCCTGGGTTGGAAATACCATATTTGGAAATTCCCAGTTGTCCCACAATCTAGGATGGTGGAGACCTGCATGGAATCTCCCTGGAGCAAATAGAGTAACCGTAGTGAAAAAATTCAGGTTACGTTTAGTAGAAGGAGAGTAGTCAGATAAATGCAGCATGGCCCCTTTTCATACTTCTTAGGACATACTCAAATCAGATGATCTGATGCAGCACATACTTAACCCTCTTCTCCAAGATGCATGGGTTCCTCAGAGGGAAATATAGGTTTTTTTGCCAAGCTAATGGCAGCAGTACGCAAATGTTCCTTCTCTCTGATCCACTCCCTAAATTAAGCATTACGTGGTAATCATATCAGCCAAAGAATATGACAGCTCTCATTATGCTAATTTGTCTTTGATCTTGTTGGAGAATCCCTGCCAGATAGTAGTCACTTAAGCTTCATTGTTACATTGAAGCTCAGAAGCAAGAGTATGGGATTGGGTTGCGTATTGTCCTATGGTATGAATTCTTTGATGTAGTTGCAAAATGCAAGAAGCAGCTTACAATACATGATTGGACTCATCAAATATTTTATGTAATGCATCCAAAAATGTAGAGCAACCTCTACAAGTGTTCTTTGGATACTTGTCATATTGGGTGCTGTAGAGTATCTAGACAATGAAAGAGACCCTGCAAACATTGGATCAGTTGATCCTGATTTGACTCTTGACATCTTGTTTTGCTACCCTTTCAACAATATGCTGCAGCAAATGATTGGGAGACATGGAACCAGTAGTATCAATGGCCAGATTATACTGTCAAGCACTTGGGTCAGAAAGGGGTGGATTCTTAGTGTCAACCAAGATTAGAGTTGGCATTATACAGTTGAGAAGTCTAATGAATCCCTACAAGGAAGACTCGGCTTTTACTGCAGGGAGTCCACAGGTGAGGACACTTAGATTTATTCATTGCTGCAGCAGGGCTAAGTAGGTTCTAAGGGCCGATACTAGTGGGCTGCATTTCCAAGATATTGCCAATTTTCTTGAGTTGAATTCAGTTTAGAAGTAGTTTTAAGTCCTGGAAGTAAGTTCAGGTGGGAGATCAAAAGATTATATGGTTCTGGCTGCATGAAGGGGGGCAGAAGACTTCCTTTCACTATACTTAATGTAAAATGTCCAGGCTGCCCCCTTATCTGTCCATAAGGGTCATCGGTTAAGGAGGCCTGTGGCCTGGCCTAGCCACCTCCAGACCTGGGAAAAAATGCTAGGAGGACTATTAGCTCATCTAAACTGCTATGTTGTTGTTGTATACATGTATGCCTTTTGTAAAGCATTTTTTA
Source organism: Mixophyes fleayi (assembly GCF_038048845.1). Classification (NCBI taxonomy): domain Eukaryota; kingdom Metazoa; phylum Chordata; class Amphibia; order Anura; family Limnodynastidae; genus Mixophyes; species Mixophyes fleayi. The sequence continues at coordinate 263,769,820 of NC_134402.1, forward strand.
GAGCCATAGAGCTAATAAGCAAAATTACTATTAAGATCTTGCTGTTCCTGTGTTCCTGTGACCAACAATTAAAATGAACACTTTAATGCCCTGCAGCAAACAGATGCTGACTTAGCTATATATGGCCAAGATGTATTAGCAGTTCCAGGTGCCTCGTAATAGCAGATATTACCCTTATACATCTAGGGGTGCCCGATTGGTGTGTGGCTAGCTTGGTTAAACCATACCAGTAAAAGTAGTCAGTGATGAATAGTTGCGAAAAACCAGCAAAGCAAAAAACATGGTGGAGCAGGGTGGCATGGTATCCCCATCCTTCACAACTTTAGATGGTGGTATCAGTGGGATAAACCTAGGCTCATGTATGAAGACAACAACTTCAGGAAAAACCAAGTTTCCAAGGAGAGGAGCAATTCAGCACATGGGGTGGCACATTATGTCCAAGGTGGACCTTAGGGTTCAGTGCCAGGAAAAAGGCATTGAGATCTTCCCCATAGGATGGCAAGAAAGCTGAGAGGAAGATCACCTGGAAGGGCCATACCCATTGAGACACCCAAGTACCACCCAGAGCTCAAAGTGCAAGGCAATCATTTAGCCCAACATCCATTGAATTCAATATTATACCATCACCCTAAAGACCCAGAACATGTAGTGGAGCTTTTATTTGCCGGGAACCATTCCACTGCCAGTATCCACCAGTGGTGTAGAAATGTGTTCTGGGGCAGAAGCCATCCATAAGGAGAAGCTGCCTAGTTAACAGACCAGTACATGACTCCGAATGATTGTTATTATCATTATTATCATTTATTTATCAGGCACCACAAAGGGTCCGCAGCACTGTACATAGAGCAAGGGACAACAGTACAGGGTAGCAGTACATGTCTTACAGGCATTACAAAGTGTAAAAAGTCTAAATACGGTGTAAACAGTACAAAATTACAAACTCAGCAGACAGCAGGTGCAAAGGCAAAGAGGTAAAAGTGACTACCAGTGCACAGATAGAGTGGGAAGGAAAGGAGGAGGGGAGTGAAAAAAGGAGGCTGAGGCTCAGCCCACAAGAGTGGGGCCACTAACAGGATCGAGCAAGGATGGAGATATAGAGGCAAGGGAGAAGGGGATTGACAGCGGCAGGAGCCAAGTGAAGAAAAGAAAAAAAAAAAGGGCGGAGGTGGGGGCACAGGTAAACAAGAGGAAGAAGACATGAGGATAGAGGGCTCTGCTCAAGGTAGCTTACAATCTAAGGGATAGAGGGAGACTGACAGGAGACACAGAGATGGAACATAGGGTGAGGGGACAAGAACTCTAGGGAAAGAGATGAACGCAAGTAGGAAGGAGGGAGGTAAAGTAAGGTAAGTGTTATGGGATAATGAAGAGGGTTAGAGGAGGCTAGGCTTAGATGAAGGAGGGAGGGTTAGACTGCTAGAGAAGGGGGACACCTACATAATGTTCACCATCCCTCCAAGCAAGTATTCACACAGTCAAATGCTTCTAGTCAGGTACTGCTCTGTTTTATCCATAGCAGTTATTAGAGATCACCAGAGTCCAGGCAGTAGAAAAAGGGCTGTGGACACATGATACGCAGACACCTGAAGATGCAGTGTCCTACAGCACAGGCATCCCAGATTCCGGGAGCTGGCTTGTAAGTCTAACCAATTTATGTTAGCAAACAGACACACATGACAAGGATACCACAACAGTGATATTAGGCAAACTTAGACCCCTGATGCAACTTTGAAAGGTTGGAGAGGATAGGTTTTTATTTTCAACTGGTAGTTACACATGGCTTTCATGCACAACTATTGTTAGTTACCCACTCTTGAGAAATCCACTATGTTGCTTTTGTTCACAAATAAATGGAGAACTAGTTTGTAAAGATACCACCCCAAGCAAATGACAAAATTTATATATCAATTTATCTTCCACACAGAGATAAACAAAAGTGCAAATGCAACACTTTACTGCCCTTTTATTCCACACAGATCACTGAGATGATTAAATCAAAACTCTCTCCTCCTCCCCCACTCCCTCACCTTTCCTCACCTCTTCCCGCCCCGCCTGCCACACAATGAATATTGGTTTCCAGTCTGTAGAAATACAAGGCTGAGTATGAATTAATGATTTAGAACAGGGACAGGATTGTAATTGGTTTACGGAATTGTAGATTGCTATGCTGAGGAAATTATTTATATTGATATGTGTTAAATAATGCTGAGGGTCTTGTGATGTATAGATTATGGGGGCAGTGTGATTTGGATGTTGAGAGCCGTGTAATAATGGTAGAACGTATGTTCTGTAATGGTATAGATCTTTTTTGTATATGGGAACAAAGACTCAGCAATGTTTGTTATGTTTTGAAATCCCTCTCTGTTTTACCTTCATGTTGCTGTCCTTTATAGCCCCCCAGATCCAACATCCAATTCCTGGACTACTTTGCTACCTAACTAACATATTTACTATCCTTTGATCCACTAACTTTCATACTAGATAATTTTGACATTCCAGAAAACAACCCCATTCTCTCTACCACCAGAAAACATATTTCTCTTACTTCCTTCTTTGATCCCTCCCAGTGGACAGTGAAGGAAGTACAACTTGATGATGATGACTGGTGCGCTAATGTTTTATTTTTTGAAATCTTTTAAAAAACGTGTACACCTTCCTCCCAAATTGCTACCAGCACATTTCATAGCCTAGTCTGATAGTAGCAAGTAGGAGTAGACTGGGCTGGTGACACTAAACCAGGGAAACCCAGAGCATGGGGTTCACCTTCAATAATGTCAACAAGCTGTAGCCCGTTCAGCATGGACATGAAAACCCTAGGGAAATGAAGGTAGAACTGAATGGTTAAAAAAGTGTCATGCCTAAAGGAGTTGTATATGATGGTGCTTGTAGAATTGCTGCTAGAGCATGCTTGTAGAACTATAAAAATCTGAACACTTTATATCTGCCGTCCATATTATTCTTTCATGTTTGGTTGCTATAATCTATATACACTAAAATGTAATGTTGAGATGGAGCAGCGATATTAAGTAACATAATAAAGTTTCTAATTTTAGTGAAATAGTTAATGGGAAATGTATCTGACTTGTTATCTAGATAACAGTATTATGCTGATGTATGTACACTTATATGTAGATAACTTAATTATAGGTCTACACCGACAGTCTAGCAATTACTGTATCTAATTAGATTGATACATTTATATTGAAACAACATTAGAGAGTAGGAATAATGATTTTTCATTAAAAACATGAGTGTGTATGATATAATAAATACATAAATGATAAGTTTATAAACTTGTGATTCACCATTTATTAAGCTTTAATAAATGGTGGATCACAAGTTTAAGTGACCAAATTATGAAATATTATAAAATGCAAACTCATTATCAATGGATAAGTCAATCCATATATATTTACTGTTGTATATGTTTTGGTAGTAGTTAATTATACACAGCAACTGCCTAATTAATGAGCAATTACAAATGGTAGGAAGTGCTTATAAAAAGAACCTCCTTCTTATGAAAGCCAGCTTCTGTAGAAATTGCTTGTGGTCATGAAACGCGTCAAATCGATCAAATAAATTGTGTTTGACACCCTGGCACAACCCTTTTAAAACTAGGACTAAATGTCACATTTCAATTTAATCTACCTGGCAACTAATAGGGACTGCAAAAAACGTTACCGTTGAATAGTAAGCTCGGCAGTGAACCAACATAGCAGAACTGTCATTTGAAACTGCAGCAAGACTGGCGAGTTGTCCTTGGTGAACTGGTGAGCATTTATTACATATGATGAACCATTAAGGATTGGGGATTTATATCCCTACAAATGAGGACTGCTTTCTTTGGCTCTCACAGCAACCACAAATTATAAGTGGAGCAGTCAGATCGAAGATATGATACATGTTCCTTATTTATAAATTTAGCTGATATATTAACCACTGAGCTTATCTGGCTTATATCATTTCAACCCACATAGTTGGTTCAGATAATAATATATATAAAAAAATGTGCATAGGTGTACCGTCGCAGAGATGTTATTTTTTTGTATTTATCTATTAGGTTTTTTTTTTAACTCAGACTGACTTATCCATGATTTAGTTTGATGTTTATAAATCATTGAACACTGATTGTTTTCTTTTACATATAGTAAAGTATTGTACCTAGTAATGTCCCACTGCAGTTTGGAACAAAAATGTAATTTTATAATATTTGTCCTTCTCTATAACAATGCCTACTCCTTAAATAAGGGGAGGGGTGTTTTTGTTGTACCAGAAAATAAAGCTCTTTAACCACCACCTACAGGAAAATATTAAATAAGCTACCAATTGAGTAATCATGGTTTGCTCTCAGTTCGAGTCTCATCTTTCTTGGCTGTTGGTATTCTAATCACAGCAATAAAACAAGAGCCTGATTGCTTATACTCTTTTATGTATATCTGAATTTGCTGGCTACAGAAGAAAAAAGTGTCCATTCTAAAAATGTGCTGTGAACACATACTTATAGGACCCTTTCTCTGTCTGTGTAGTGGAAAAAAATTACAATTACAGATTACACATTATAGTCTATTGTCAATTCTGTCTAGCCCTAGTTTATGTACTCTCTCAAAATACTAGTCAAGGGTTGAAGGGTATTGGTGACATCACAAATGAGAAATGTAATCAGAACATTTCATTTTATGGATTCCTCAGTAGCTAAGAACCAAGTTTATTCCTCTTGCTCCTATTTCCTAAACCCTCTATTTTTTACTGCACAGAGAATATAATTACTTTTTGATCATCAAGCATTCTCTGACATTGTAGCAACTGGTCTTCATTGTTACTGACCCTTTGTTCTACTTCAGTAATCTGCTTTATATTAGCTGCAATATAATCCAAAGAAGCTTTACTTGAGGCTTCCAGCACATCAAATTTTTTTTTTTTTTCAAAATAAGGTATGAATTGCTTTGACATTGCTTTAACTGTTGTAGAAACATTATTCTTCTCAACTCTAGAGGTCAGTTTTCTGGGTAGCATTCCCAATTGTGAATCTACCACTAATTCTAATTCAGGAGTCTGTGAATCCAGGTTATGGGATTGTTTTGTGCTACCTGTAAATTTATTTCTCTCTCTATATTTGCTGGCATTTTGTACCATGGTGCATCCTGTTTATTTTTCCATATAGTGTTCAGATTATTGAATACAATTTTTAACTATAACTGCAAATATTGCTGTTTAAAATCTACTTACATACACTATAAATGGTATGCTGTTTTTCTCTAATTTTATATAAGATAAATACCAAATGGCAAGAATTATTGGATTAAATTTAGGTAACAAACAAATGTGACTATTCCCTTTTATCCAACTTGTTAAATTTTATGCAGAAAATTAACGAATGACAAGGAAGATGTTGTGCTGTCTACTTTAGTGGATAAAATAGCATACATTAAAGTCAAGCTGAGAGAGAACAGTCAGTGCCAATATTGTCAAACGAACTTGCAAGGGAGTCCTGTGTGTCCTTGAAATCCCATACATTTTAAATCCCATAATGCCAAAAGGAGGATTTTGAAGATTTTGAAATGTCATGATTAGAGCTTTGTTCCATATTTGCCAGGAAAGATTTTTATTTTCAGTTTTACTTTTCTCACTCCCAGTGAAATTTCAATCTAACACAGAAATCGTATCCATTATATGTAGGGGGTCAAACTAAAAGTGCAAAAAGTGCTTATGATGCTTTGTTAATAGTCATAACAACATAAGAATTAGTTTAATCCATAAGCTACCACTTGCCATTCCAAAGAAGTAAGCAATTTCAATCCATTCCCCGGAAAGATATTTTGCAAATCCAGATGCGTCTTTTTTTTATTAATAAATGATCTTCACTGCATGTTAGTTCATTTACTTCTTTCACTACACAATTGCTGTGTTACGAGCCGCGGCGGCTCAGGCACCGCCGCGACTCGCTCCAGCCCCACAGATACGTCCCAGCCGTATTCATGATGACCGGGGTGTCACTTCCGTTTTTTGCCCCGGCCGTCACCATGACAATGGTTGGGACGCTCCTCTATCACCACCGCGACCCAGCCAGCTGGCCAGCCGGGCGTGTGCGCATTCCTCTTCTCTCATTCCCAGCTAGGGAATAATTATTATTATTATTATTACCATACCATATTGTGATTGGTCCTCCTGGGTATATTAGGCAGGGAGAGCTTAACCTCCCTGCCGGTTATAGTTCCTGCTTCAAGTGTACATCCTTTCTCTGCTCCTCTGCTCTTACTATTTGAATTGACTCTGCTGTGTATGACCCTTGGCTCGCTTACTGGACTCTGCTGGATTTCTTGTGACCCTAACCTCTGCCTGTTACCTGGATACGCTGTTTGCCGCCAGCCCTGACCTCTGTCTGGATCTCACTACCGCTGCCTGGTGTACCCCTTAACCCATTTTGCTTTGCTGTTTCTACCATCTGGCTCTCTCCTGCGCTATGGTAAGGTTATAAACTTGCACTACTCTGAGCTAAAGACCTGGGGGCATCCAAGTACCTGTGAGCACGTTTAGCTCTATGGGAAAGGCGGCTGCTATAGGTGAAGACCTCTGTTACCTGTTCTACAAGTTTATGATACTTGCCGTCAGCCATGTTGCCAATGATTTTTTCAAAGGAATAAACTCACATATGAATTTCTTATTAAACATATATCATACAATAAAATTAGTAACTTGGGGTGCTCAGTTAAGCGTCAGGTGAAAAGTAAGCCTGGAATGGAAACAACCACATGTCATAAAAAACATACAAATTGACAGTTTTATAACCTAAAGAGAGATTTCTCCGGAAATTAGTGCTATTGGGAACAACATAGAAACATGTAACATCGAATTAGATCATTTTAAGGAATACATTTTTATATGAACATATAAATCTCATTCAAATTTCCACTGCTTGTGTTCTTGTGAAAAGGAAGACAAGTACAGCTGCTGTTTCAATCTGATGCTTAACGATCACTAATGAGGTAATTGCCCGAAACAAGTTGCAGGAAACACTGTGTTATATGCTGAGGAAGATCAGTCACCATCATCATTTATTTATTATATAGCGCCATTAATTCTGCAGCTCTGTGCAGAGAATATTTAGCAGCCAAATAACCTACTAGTATGTTTTTGGAGTGTGGGAGGAAACTGGATCACCTGGAGGACACCCACACAAACACGGGGATAACATACAAACTCCACACAGATAAGGCCATGGTCGGGAATCAAACTCATGACCCCAGTTCTGTGAGGCAGAAGTGCTAACCACTAAGCCACCATGCTACCCATATCAATACATCAGTACCTTAACTGCCACAGCCTTGGGGGGATATGGACTAAGAACAGCAACTAAGTCCTACCAACTATATCGCCTAAAACTCCTATGTAAGTTTGCATATTTCCCTATGTTTTATCAGCAAACCCCCCCGACCCCTAAAAGACTGATAGGGTGACTGCATCCTCCTGTGTGTAACAACTCGAGAGAAATTGGAGTGGAATGAAAAAGACGTCAGCGCATAATCGAAACTAGCTAGCAGCAGCAAGGTGCTCCTGACCACTGAAGCCAAAGTCCACATAAGATTTATCCATTCTGTAATGTTCACCATCTTGCTAGTCGAATCCTAGTGCAGTCTTAAATATCTATGCACATTAAAACCAATACATGCCTGTTAGTGCTGTCATAATGGTATTTGCATGTCCTATGTAATTTACCCCCAATGTGTTTTTTAGGTCTGATGCATATTTTAAATGTGTACCTTTTACTTTAATTGTATTTGATATCCCCCAAGACATTTCTAGAGTAATTTAGCTATAGAGGAGCAGCTTGATTTAAAATTAAGTTTGATTTATATAACATTTTATTGTGAATAAACTCTTCATAGAAATGAAGGATTATTTTCTCACCTGTCTAGACAAATCTGTTGAGCACCTACAGCCTGCAATACACACTGACTTTCATTTAATTTCTAGTGTCTTATGATACTGTGGTAGAATTTTTAATTATTTTATTTATGGAATTGTAACTTGAGATCCTGCAGATGGTAAAGAGCTTCTGATAAGATTTGTTAAAGTTAAATAATTGGATGAAAGTTGTAAGTAATTATTCTGTACACTACAATCCGTTGCGATGCGATGAATAGACAACCTAATTATAACCGCAATAATATGTAAATAAATTTAATGTTTGTTTATTGTTTCATATAAAATATAAAGTGGTAAAGAAGCTAAATAATGTTAACAAATACTAATCATATCACGTTTGATATTAACCCATTCGCAATTGCAATGGAATGTTTCCTATGTTAATTAGGTAGCATTCACGCCCTGCGAATGCTAATTATAAATAATATCACTTTTTCATACATTAAATGTTCAGCTCACAGGGATCATAAAAAACAGTTTAAACAGGTCTAGAGGCTGGAATCTCGTGAAGGACACCTGGCAATTCCAAGGAACAATGGCCAGAAGAATACACCAATGCTGTATCGAGTTCTTGGAAAGTCAAGACAGTTCAACCTATGAATGAAGACTTTTATACTGTAACTATGTACTTTGTGATGTCACTGTTTTTTTCCAACTGTTCACTGTATAAATTGTACCCCTCTGGCCTCGGAAACCAGAGCGTTCTGGTTGAAGATTGAGTTGATGCCAGCAAGCGCATGCATGTGTATTACAAACTTTGCCTTGTTGTTCTTTGCTAACAAATCCTTTGTGCTCTGGAACCACAGCGATCTCATCAGAGAATCTTTATTATAGACGATAGTTATGAATGTAACAATTGTATCCATAAAAATACGCAATTTCATTGTAGTCCAAGATATCGATTTAACTATTACAGGGATAAGGAAAGTAGTAATATTTAATAAATGCAATACAATATCTTCATGCTTGTTTGATAACCTTTGCTTATCTTCTTATGTCTATTTATAATATAATATCATAACAAACAGAGATTCACCATTATATGACAGAAAAAAACCAATTGCTGCTCTTAATAAGTAGATAAGATGTTTTGGTCTGGTGAATGTTCCTCTCCATTTTCTGATATTTTGGAATCATAAATATACCTAAAGCTAACTTGCCTGTAAGGAATTCTTCCTTTTGTTCCAAAAAGAAACTTTTTGTTTAACTTGTTTCATGGATATTACATTGGTTGGGAAGCCCACCCTCTTCAACTTCATCCTATGCATTTACACTACCCATTGTATATAATACTTCATAGACCAGACCGAACATTGTTGAGCTTACCTTACATAACCTTTCTTTGCAATGCTTTGCAGACTTTAAAAATGCATCTAACCAGTAAATATATATAAATTGTTTACATTTTCTGTTTAGTGTATCAAGCATTGTAATGTTCTTCAAGCATTGGATTTCTGGGCAACACTGGTACCTTTGTTTTCTGCATAACAGGAACATTTTAAATGCGATTCAATTCCTACAATACAGAACAACTGCAAAATGATGTTCCAGCTCTGAATCACTGATTTTCAGAAAACCTTTGTAAATATTTCCTTAATCTATCTACTGTATGCATAGAACAAGGGTTGGTCTACAAAGTACTAAGAGATCTATGTATTGATATTTTTTCTAGAGCAGCGCAGTGGCTTATGTAATATTTATGCATTATATATGACACAGTTCTGCTCAAAAATGGAGCACAGTGGGTGTCAGGTGTCAAATATATCATCAATATCATCATCATCATCAACATTTATTTATATAGCGCTAGCATATTTTGTAGCTCTTTACAATATATAGGAAAGAGTTTAAATTTGCTGCTCTCCCCCCCATATTTGCCTTAATAGATAGACCCCTAAAAATTGAATGAAATATTTATTAATCATGGAAGAGGGTTGTTTTTACCATTGTTATTATTGTTATCTATGCCACCACCTGGGTAAGACCAGGCTATGACTGCATTGTGTGACCAGGATAGAGTACCCAAAAATTTTGTTGTGTGTTATTAGATCCTCCATTCTGTACAAAGGAACCCAAGTTAGAACCCCGGATATTAAATTGTCCCATCACCTGCTGAAACAGGGTTGGTGATTAGAGAACTCACCTGTGTCCTCATCATCGAAAGTGTACATAATTAGGCTTAGGATTTCTAAGCCTAATTATTCACACCAGATTGCAGTAGTAGTAAGTGCCTAGTAGGCTTGGAGTTGTTATATAATCCTGACCAGGGGCTGGCTGGGCTGGGGGGCATTGGCCCCCCAGGCCGCTCAGTCTATCCGCTGTTAGGGCCGGCCGCCCAGCCCCCCCTTTCCCCCCGGATGCAATATTGCCTGATTATTACCGGCGGCCCCATTCCATGACACGCGATGCGACCGCATCGCGTGTCATGGAATGCGGCCGCCTGTGCGCCCCCCGGGCTGAAATTTGCAAGCCCGCGCCTGATCCTGAACCCACTGCTACTGCATAACAAGAGGTAACTAGGTGAGAATTGTAAGCAGTTGGTAAAGGGCTGATATATAGTTCTATAGAGTTGGATAGTTTAAAAGGTTTACATCTACTTTTCAATCTCGTTTCTTTACAGCACACTGTCCATCACTTTGAAGGAGTAAAGCTGGCCACAAATGCACTGATATTGGTGCAAATATAGAGTAGTCTCAAAAATGATTGGCATGCACAAAAGTAATGACTGCAGATAAATTTTGTGCCGACAGCTGCTGAGTTCACTGTCAGGCCTCTCTCTGATCTGGCTATTTGGTGCTATTTGGTCAGCCCTGCATGAAGACAGCTTGTAAACCTGTATATGACCACCATTACATGTTCTTTCACTTTCTTAATTAGTAAATTATCCACCTAACAATGGATTAATGCAGACCAATGTTTTGTCATCCCATTGGAGCTTCTGACTTCCAATAAAACATTTAATAGAAATGAATATCCTCAAGGTCGACATATTTTTTCCAACATAGACAGTGAATGTTGGATCTAAATAAGACATTTGATTGTGAATCAATAATACTTAAGATAATAAGACAATTTGATTGTGCAATGTGTATGATCAACCTTCAATTTCAATGTGTAAACATGTTTAGTCAGTAAGCCAGTTTTGATGTCACTTGAGGCAACAACAATCACAGTAAATCTACTTCTGAGCTGGGTCACTCAGTGTAAGCGTAGGAAGCAATATTGGGAATGTCACAATTCAGAAGATGTATGGCATTCATTTTTGTAGAATGGGATATGACCGATCTTCTAATATTTCACTAGCCTAGAACAAATCAAATTGTCAGGGTATTAAACTATTATCTCAGCATAATGTTCACATTGAACATTCTGGTGATCACCGTAAAATATCAAAACAGGATAAAATATGAATTATGTGTTAATGCAGTGGGTAAAAATGTATGCAAACCCTGATTCAGCATTATGTTAATGGACCTTTAGTAATTAAGGGTTTATATAAAACTTATCAAACACTTTCAATTCAAAATCTCAAATCACTAAGAGAGCCCCTAAAGGTCAACAGCAAGGGTACACTGTTCTAAAGTCAAGCACCTACTACTATAGAATGATAAGAAAAATCCATCCTGAATATAATGCAATGAATATAAATGCCAAAGTCAAAAGTGAAATGCCAAATAATTACCATGATCTCAACTTTCACAAGTATGTGAATGATGCCAAGATGTTACAATCACCACATATAGACATTACAGCCAGCAGATATACTTAGTCAACATGACTAAATCTTGCCAAATTGAGAAGCTGTAGAATCCTCAAACATAAATAAGCCAGGAAACACATACACATTTCCTCTTCTTGTGTCAGATATAGTATATAACTGGGCTTAAAACATTTTATTAACTTTGTTTCTTATACTTGGTCATTCCTGTTATCACCTCTGAATCAGCTCATTTAACTCAAGTTCTGAAAATATATCTCTGTAATGTTTGGCTGTGCTATCACAGCAATGTACTGTACATCATTGTTGGACATTACTCATCTCTGGGCATTAATCCCAATTACTCTGACGCTCCCGTTAGGAATCCATGCACTCACTGTTTCTAGATATTTCCAGCATAGTGTCACTTCTGATTGCATCAATCTCGTCTGCATTGTCTCTAAAATAATCACAAATGTCTTGGACATTAAACATTGTTGTTGGTGCAGGTGGAGATGGTTATGTGGGGAGTGCAATGTGACAAAGAGGTGTCATGGATTTGAGGCTGTTGATAATTGGGAAAAAGAAGAATGTTTGTTTAACAGATAGTCATGACAGAGGAGAATGAGTCTGATTTTTAAGTGAGGAAAATTAGAGTTTAAACCATATTTACTCTATTTGCATTCAGTAATGTAGTTGGTTTATGGACAGACCTTGTATGTTTTTAACTATGTACTAACTACTGAGTTTGTACCTATGCTATTGTTTATTCTTTACTCAAACTGTTTGACAATGATTATGGTATCCTAAGTATCTTTTGTCCTGCTCACTATTGATACTTTAACTCTGACTTCATTTCACTGAGTGCTGCTAATCCTTGGTATTCACTGTGTGCCTCTAGGTTTATTTGAAGTGGAAAGGGGGCTACTATAGGCTGAAGACCACTGGAAACTGACATAACCCAGTGGTTTATAACATACAGTAGCCCAGTGGATTCCAAACTTTCTCAGTTCGAGGCACCCTTAGACTCTCCATAATTTTTTCAAGGCCCATAAGCCAAAATATTTACCAAGAAGTCCCCCCGCCTTGCTTACCACTGGTCCTGGCTGAGGCACCCCTGTGAGATCGCTGTGGCACCCCAGGGAGCCACGGCACACAGTTTGGGAACCACTGTAGCCCATTTCCTCTTCAAATATGCTTGAAGGCACAAAGTAAACACCAAGATTTATCAGCACTTCATGGATTTAATTTAGGGAGTCTTTTTTCTTTTGATTGTTATTATTTGGCTCTGGCATTATTTCAATTTCATCCCTTTCATCTTCTACTAATCTCCCCATTTTATTCACCCTCCTACAATTTCACCTTATGAAGAAGATAACATGGGTTATATCTAACTCTAATATGGCCAATATATTTTCAATTGTTTGGTCAACAAAATATCTTCATTTATTTATATACTTACAAGTTAATAAACTTTTATGTAACCCTATCCTTCCATCCTCATTTATTTGTATAATGCCAAATAAAAATGTGTTAAAGAAAAAAAAGACACTGGCACAAGCATCGTAGTCCTTAAATAGATTAATAATTACAGTCACCATCAGGAGGCTACAGGGAGTACAGCAGTATGGGGCCCAACCAGCTATTGGCCCAATGCAGATTTATTAGGGGAAGAAGGGCTCTGCAGTGAATTAAGGGACGTGGCGGGCTTCCTTCCTAGACAGCTCCTGAGATGAGAGCAGCCACTGCTCACTGAATTAAGGAATGCTGCCCTGGGCTTCCTTGTAGGCAGCGTATCCACCACCATTCCCAAGATGTGGTGGGGGCAGGCTGCTGCCATTTGTTTCAGTCCCAGATAACCCAATGCATATTTTCTTAAGAAAGAGGCACCTGGAACCCAACAGAGCTATGCCAAGGCTCCCTGCAATGTTGCTGAAGTCACATAACTAATGATGTTAAAATGCTGTCAATGTAGAGGTGCCGAAAAGAAGAAACAGAGAAGAAGAAGAGAAGTAGAGAGGTATGTATACTACTAGAGGTAACAGGTGGTGGCTGGAGAGAATGGGAGGGTAGACAGAGAGAACAGCTGGGGGTATAATATAGGATAATTAAAAATGGGGGTGGGGTAAGAGAAGGAAGAAGAGGGTTCTGCCTGTTACATTTGCACTTGGCACAGCAATTCCTGGTGTCAGTCCTGATAATATTAATATAGTTAATTTCTTTTTGAACCTTACAAGTGGAGCAAACTTTATAGAAAGTAATGACTGTTGAAGAATATCCCACATACTGTATGTCTCCCCAACTTTATATATGCGTGCCAAGTAATGATAAAAGCTCAGCCATCATTATTTTGAAAGACTGAACCAGACAATAAATACATAAATTATTAGCCAATGGCTCAAAATAATGGGCTAAATGAGACACCGCTTATATGTAGGTTGCATCATAATCTTTAAATAAAGAAGTTCATGAGTTTACCCTGACATTATTGTCATGCACCAAATATATGTCATCATTTGGAAGATTGCCTCAGTCCGTCACTTGGGAACAGGTAGGTAGATGTTTCCCCACCACAAATAGAAAAAAAAATCAACATCACAAGTAAAAGTTGTGAGATTGTGCCCTATGTAACACTTCCTGCATACAAGTTTCAATATGAGATATGTTCATGCAGTTAAAACATAAGTAGACTTTGTCGCAAGAAAGGCAGAATCCAATAAAGATAATCATACTGAAGACATGGTGGATGGCCTTGGTAATCTAACCAATTGTTCATTTCCACTGCATATACAAAGCCAGGAAGTCTGCAAACAAGTTTGTTTCCTCTAGGCTAGAATTATTTCCTAGGAACATTAAAAAAAAGAGATGTTGCCATTCACAGTAATTCAACCACGATGTTTCTACCTTTTAACTGCTGAGCAACGAACAACAGCCTTCATTTTCAGACCTATTTTCATGAAGCAACTCAGCACTGACAATATACCTTGTTAGTCATTACATTAGCATGTTTTAGGTGAACTTATATAAAGAAACATTTGGCTTTTTGTTCCAAAGGAAATATGTCTGCAGTGCAACTTCAAATATATATTTCTCATTTTCCAATGACAAATGGCATTTTATTATTCTTTTGTGACTATCTCACACCAGCGAATTATGTTTAAACATTTGCTTCGAGAAACTGCTTATTATGGATATTCTAAAGACACAGAAAAAATAGGAGATTGGGAGAATGGCAACATATAAAGTATTTGAGGCAAAAGCTTCAAGCTGTATTATTTGCTTTGAGCTTTTCCAGGACAGTCCTGTTTTTTGTCATTGTAACTATTAAAATCAATATTTTCTATAGTTTAATTCCTTGTGTATATAGATAGAATATAGCAATGGGTTCTATATATAGACCAATAAACTTATTCTAGATTTCTGCTTCAGAAAATGGTATCTTCATGCGATCCTTTTGTTGTTAGAATCAAGGCTTGTTAGTGAACCCTCTGGGTTTGTTATTTTGCACATAAGTTAAATACTGGCAGTTTTTTCATATAGCACAAAAATACTTGATAGCTTTATTATTAAACTGAAATTTAAAGATGATCTAGGACATGCCCTACCCCAACTATAGATCTGTTCCCACATTTTAAATGTACCTCCCCCTCCAATGCAACATGGTTTTGCCCACGTGCAAAGTTATTCCTTTTTTATACTTTGCTCTTGTTAATGAGTCAGGCCTCCTGTGTCTCTGGAGATTACCACTGGCTTCTTTGCACTGCTGGACCCACTAATCTCATTGGTTTGCAAAGGAGGACCCTGTGATAGGACTTGTACTCTTGTGAGAGGTGATCACATGTCAGTGCCCCTAGTATAGAAATGTTGTGAAAAAATAAAATGATATGACTAGCGAAGATTCTTAGCACAGAGAATGGGTAGAACTGAGATAACTAGCCAAAGGTCAGGGTAAAAGTTCAAAGATAACTTAGAGCTAACTGGTTCAGATATCTAAAATACAGAGATAAGTTATCAGGAAAGTTCAATCATAAAATCCTGTGATCCTTCAAGGCCTAGAGCTAAATTGTGGGTGCTGTTAGTACTGTAGAATATACTGCTGGCTTCCAGGATTAGAGGCAATGGCATCTAAGTAAGTGGCATTAAAAAAGGATTAAACCTTTAGGAGTAGGTAGCTATGTAAAGACAAACGCTACTCCTTTCTTTCTTGCAAGTTATCCTTAGCTATATAGGACTGATCTCCCTATTGCTAGTCAGATTGTGATAAAATCACCTAACATCATACTTGCCAACATAGGCAAGTTGTTTCCTGGGATGTCTGGGGGGCAGGCGGATGTGTGGGGGCGGGGCTCGAAAAATCACGTCATTAGCCCTGCCCCCAAAACAGGCATCACTATTTTGGACCAATAAAAACAGGGGCCGGGGCCATGATGACGTGTGCACGCCGTCACTAAGCCCCACTCCCTCTGTTTAATTTACAGAAGCGTCCGAGACTCGGGAGAATTACCTGCTCTCCAGAAAGACAGGGAGAACTCCCAGAAATTCGGGAGTCTCCTGGACATTCCGGGAGAGTAGACAGCTATGCCTAATACTTTAAGAAACATATATCTATCCATATTATTCATTAGATTAAATAATAGATTTTTACAAAACTTGTTTAATGTGTGTATATAACATCATAGTCCTAATCTTTTCCTATAAAATATTTTATCAATGTGCGATCGATTTCTTCCTATTGCTGGTCAAATTATACCTAATACAGTTGGAAATTGTAATAATTCAGAAGATCTATAGTTGTATACTTTCAAAAAGGCAGTCACAAGATATGACTGTCGCCCACCATAAACTTTAAAATCCTTTGAGCCCAGTTATGGTTCCTACGTCTCACTGCCAGCAAAGTGTAATTTTCATACAAACAAATAAGTAGCATAATTGTTTTTAAGAAATTATTGTTTGTTGCTTTGTTATCTTACATATTTTAACTCGATTTTAATATAAATAAATTTACTTAATCTCAAAATTGGATCAAGTTGATGAATAAAAATCTATTACCATCTGACAAAGGTTATATTGTGGCAATTAAATATCTAATTTATAGAATTCTAAATGGTGATATCTTATTCATATAGAGATAATAACACCAAGTTATTTATCATTGAAATTACTTATCTTAGAATATTATCCATTAACCTATTTATCTTGTTTTTGACACTATCTCACGCTATTGTCCATTGTATTAACTAAATGATTTAATATGAAAATCGATGTTCAGCCCCCTAGGAACTAATGTTCTCAATTTATATATCCACATTGCCTCTTCCATATTAATTTTCTTAAGATGATCTCCTTCTCTCTAATTGTTCCCAACGTTTGCAATGGACATGAATATAAGTTCCCTAGGGTCCCTGTAGCTCTTCTTAATATTCTTTATATATTTGCTTATACTAATTCTTAATTTTCTAACAGTAGGACCCACATACTGGATTTGACACAGATAAACGCATCTTGAGTGTCATGAGTTATACAATCTTTGATGTTAAATGTCTCTGATGATTGTGTTAATGTAAATGTGCATGATGGTTTATTTGTTCTGTATTCCAGGGTTTTATGCCACAATTATAAAAACCATGCTTTCTGGCTGTTTGTCCAGTCACATGTTTCATTGGCATATGATTCTTTGTTATTTTTAAACTTAAATTTGTTGTTTTGCTAAATGCTAGCTTAGGTCTCTCTGGCAACATCTCTTTTAAATATTTAAATCCTCATCCATTTGTAAAATATGCCAATGTCTTTGAAAAATATTATAAAAATGTTTGACACACTCATACTATCCTGTAAATAGAACATCCTCATTTTGTGTTATTTATTTCAGTAGATCCTCATTATCCATGCCCTTGGCTTCTTCAAATGATTTTTTTTTTATACAACTGAGCTGTACTTTTTCTCTCTGATTTTTCTTTCATTTGTGTACCTTGCTCTACTGTACATACAGCCCCATATTTGTGCAATTCCTGCAGACTCATTTGAATTGGGGGATATTTGAAAGCCAGTTGTGATGATGGTGTCTGGCTGCCAGTGTGTCTTGTGTTTGTCATCCACTTATGTCAACAGGTTTCAAGTATGCTTTTGTCTTGATATTGTTATTGTCTGCATATATTTCTAAGTCTAAATATTCTTTATTTTGTTTACTACAGAATGAGGTAAATTTTACATTTTTCGAATTGTCACTACTATATGCTATAAAATGGTCCAATGATTCCTGAGTATCTTTACAAATTATTAGAACTCATAGGTGCTGCCACCATAGGTGTTAAGCAATGCCCAATGTTTTCATATTTTTATTAAACAGGAATTATACCCCAAACTGAACATTGAGTTATACTACAGCCATACAAACAACTTACCTGGAGTCTGTACACCTACAACACAATGTCTGTCTTGCTTTCTCTCCAAAAAATGGAAAACAGTTGGAAAAAGTAATACAAACTGGGAAATAATAAAAGCAGAGTGAGAAATTGAATAGGGAACCCCAAAACAAATTTCAGATCCTCCGGACTTGATCCATGGAAAAGAAGAAACTAAATAAGAAACACCACAAAACAATATCCCTTGTTCCAGAACTGTTGTAACTTGTATGTCATTGCCTTTGTAGTAAATCTTGACTATGGCATTTACCACGCTTCTCAAAAGATAAATATAGACATATAAATTAGAATGTATTATTAATATATCTGTAATATTACAGTTTTCTAACAAGAAGAATTTAGAATTTATTGGCAACACATGTAACAGAATGGTAGTCCTTCTTAATCTTGGAATTTTCATTGAAAACAGTATATCATAAACTTGTACACATATCAAACCAGTGAACTGCAATAAAGATCTACCTGCTACAATCAACCACCACCTAAATTGGATTAAAAATATTTTCAACATTTAAAACAACCTAAATAAAAGCGAGGAATGATTATGGCAGAGAAAAACAACAAAGAAGAGCTCTAGAACATACCAAGATGTACTGTCTATGGACAGTTTGTTAGTTTGTCAAATTATCAACATAAATAAAAACCTATTAGCAATCCAAATACTATAAAATATATCATAGATAAACAGTGACATCTTGTAAAGAAGGATGAACATTTAAGAAACATTTCACCTGCTAAACCAAATGTTATTTTTAAAAGAGCAAGGAACCTCTGTTAACCCACAACTCTTTACCCATAGCAGGCTCAAATAAATGCTAAAACTCTAAAAACACTAGGCCATTGTTACTGTATAGACTGTATAGATTATAACAATAATCCATAAACAACCACTAAACAAAAAGAAGTCATCTTGGACTAAAATAAAAAAGTGTTTAAACCTGTTTATCATATTGGCTGTAACACAGAAGGATATATGCTGGAGTGCTCATGTGGCTTCAAGTATGTTGGGGGCACATAGAGGAAATTGAAAACCAGGCTTTCCGAACACATCTTAAATATTAAAAGAGGTCTGACAACACATAGTGCTTCTAATCACCTTTTGGAGAAGCATAATCAAGACTCCATAGGCTTAATATTTTTGTTGGAAAAAATTAAAGCAGAGAAGAATTCCTGGCTTCTATTTCTAGAATAGAAGCCATATGGATCTATCAATTAAACACACTGGCTTTGGCAGGTCTAAATATAAATTTTGCTTTGGGTTCATTGTTAGCTAATTAAGCATGTGCAATATGTTTCATGTACTTTGGATTTTTATTAAAAGTTATTTTAACCTTATAAATCTTTATCTGTAAAAACTAGTACTCTCTGTGAAAAGATTAATATTAAAATGCAACTTCATGCATACTCCCATTCGGATCTCATTGGGATCCATGGTTCGGGGTGTGCTAAAGAGACTATGGAAGAAGAAGGAACTGATTTTGAAGCAAAGAAGTTAATTAGGAAAATAAGTTAGTTTAAGGGACTATTTACTGATCCTGCAGAATTCAGAGTGGTGTTTTACTATGCTACACAATATCTAAAGAGCTACAAACATTTTTTGATTTCAACATACTCTATATACTTAAGGCAAGATCAAATACTTGATATATAGTTCAATCTTGTAATTAGTTGTCACATAATATTTATTATTTCAGCTTCCAAGATATTATATTACACAACTTTTAACTGACTCTAGCAACATATCCATTATACAGGAAACAGTGAGCTCTAGGTTCTTTTATTGTGTATGTTATTACTTAAAGATGCACAGCATCCTAAAGGAAGTGCAGACTTTTATATACATGTAATAATTTTTTATATTGACAATTGCTGCCCTATTGGCTATGTATTGTGTACTGTGACTGCATCACAAATCTCTCACATAAATCACACGGTTTACTTTTAGAAATAGTAAATCATTCACTTGATTAGAATAAATAAATGTAATATTTGAGCAGTAAAACAAGTAGGATTCAGCATGTTTTTAACTTTGAGTAAACTAAATGTAACTGTTTAAGCATTTAACACACCAAAAAGTGATAAAATAAAATGTTAGTAAAATAATTAATAATTATTAATGTATTGCATTCTATGACAAGAGCAGCCCTAAAGCCAAATGCACTTAACTCTTGAAGACATACACAAAACACTTACCTAACAAAGTGTTTCCTGGAGGCTTCTTCTAGCCAATGGCATTCATGGGGTCATGTTCTGGGTTTCAATATAAAACCATTTCCTGGCTGGTCTGTCTCATTCGTCTGCACATAATACCTCCCTCCAGCACTTGCATTTGTGCATTGAAGTTTAATAATGTACTTTGTTTGACGTAATTTTTTTCTCTCCCTTTATATAGAGGAGGTAAGGCAGGTAAGAACTGTGATCAGCGACTGATACATATGGAGCTACCACTGATTGGCCGCAGGTCATTGCCCACTTTGAGGAAAAGATGGCTCTTGGTCCCTTTCTGTGGGGAACCCCTTGAACAGCTTTGTGTGTGAGTCTAGAAGGGGTGTAGTCACTCTGATGTCAAATTTAGTGGCGGCCATTAGGTAAGGGTTATCTTTGATCTAGTGGAGTCAGGGCCATTTGACCATCCACTAGTTTGGTTCAGTATTTAGTTGTTTTAGCTGTCGTGCATTTTGCTTTCTTCACCACCAATGTATTATAGGTAAAATTGTGAGCTCGTTTTTGCCAAATTTACACCAGTGCCTGAGTCTTTATTTATCTTAAGGTTTATAGAACCAAGTTATATCATGTGGGGAGGTTATTGTGCAATGAATGTGGGCATCAACAATATGCAGTTTATGGACTGGCCCAGAGCAAAATGTCAACTATCTGTCAATGCATGCCCTACAAGTATGCCCAGTACAGCTTTATCTTCCCTTCAATAGAAAATGCTTCTTTGGGCCTGATTCATTAAGAAACACAAAACAAACGTAATGTGTGCTTTTTAAAAAATGCACGTACACCAGGGATATTCACGGCCATATTCAAGGAGCGAATCTGAAGAAACGTCAATTAATGAAACGGGTCTAGGTTCACTCTGCTGTAACTGACTATACACTGCAGTAAACTTCCAATACATATATGCAATATAAAGTCACAAGAGAACGTACAGAAATAAAACTATTCAATTAATGTTACCTGTTATAGTCAATGACAAAGCATTAAAAAATAAGAAAAAAAGTTTTCTTATTGTTCCCCCATAATTATTAATATCATTATTATTATTATTATTATTGTTATTAATGTCTACTGTACATAAAATAAATTTTTACATTTGCTCCTGATTGCAAACACATGTTCTAGCATGCATACACAGCCGTCACCAACAGTAATCAGCACTCACACCAGACCTGTAGTTGGATCAAGTGGTACAACTGAAAACCATGTACCCTTGAGATGTCCAAAACTACAATCTGATGCTGCTTTGTGCATTTACTGTACGTTGACTACATGCATATGTCCAGTCCTCTCCACATTTCTTCCCTGAATTCGTAGACTGTAGTAAGGGCCCCTCTGCACTCAAAGATGAATCGGACGTTGCTGCATTCTCTGGCATATGCTCCGGCTCTGGGCTTAAGCAGTGCGATTTTACACAAAACACGGCCCATATCGGCAATTACATTCATTCATGCTTCAGGCCCCTGATGTTCAGAATCTGTTGAGAGGAAAAATGAATTAAAATACTTATACACTCTCTGAAGTCACAATAAGGGCCCAATTCAGGGTTCGTTATTCTAGAAATAACTCGGCCTGCGCACTATTACCACTATTAATACAGTAAGAGTGCGCAGTATTACCATTAGTACTGTAATTTCTGCTGCTTTTTGCGCGCACCTCTTGGGCAGCAAGTAAAAATCCGGGTTAAAATTACTGTATCAAAGGTAATAGTGCTAACTCCGCGTTAATCCTAAACTAACGTGGCTGAATTGAATCCGCCCCTAATTCTGTTTGGCCATGATATGTAAGGCATACAGTGTCATGCCTACCAAGGCAAACATGGTTTGCAACTAGGAAATAGTTTTGACTTTATTAACTTCATCCAGGTTGTCCCTGATTGGCCAGACACCTCCACAGCCATCTTTTTCCTGGCTTCTTTATTATTGGTGTCTCTTGGGCCCTTTTCCATGGCCTCTTCATTAGAGAGGTCACTTCATCCCTCCTCTACATCCACTTGTTCTTCCTGCTGCTCTTTGAAACATAAATGAAAAAACATTTTTGCATGTAATATTTTTTGTAGTCATTATTTTACATTATTTTACAAAATATCAACATGCGTGGTGCAAGAGTAGCAAAGCACACTTTGGACACTACAGAACGTTGTTTTTAAAGTGTTAACATTTTCATTGAATTTGCGATCCAAGTTTGCCCATATTAAACATTAACAACATCATTTTTTTTTTTTTCATTTTTTTTTTAATTTAAAGCACAAGATCCACTTATAATAATATGTCAAACTTTACGTTATAAATATCACTCCTTAAGTTATATTATTTTTAAATACATCCCAATTATAATGCGCATTTATGAACATGTTAGAAATCAGTCTTCACATTGTTCATATTATTTTATTTTTTTCAGATATTTTAAAGAACCATTTTGTAACTGATTGCTAAAATCTTTGTGCAAAGGCCACATTATCATACTTTTCATTAGACCTTAGATCTTCATTGTATTTTTAAAACAATGTCCCAGTTTTTAATATACTTTTTTGTTGTTATTTAATCTGCTTTCAGGAATGTTGACAGGAGATAAGCCTAAAATTCAGTAAGCAATAATTAAGTTTAAACTCAAAACAAGTAGATTTATTACACTGTGGTTTTGTGATCAGGTTAAAAAAAATTATATTTGTTTCCAATTTTCATAGCTACAGAACTACCTCACACACAGGAGGAAGAATCACATGCTTATGACGGTGGTAGTCATTACTGCGAATCAGAAAATCCCGACAACACTTACAGAAGACTGTCATTCCCGACATACTGCAAATACAGACTCCTTGAAACGCCTTTGGTTTCTCATGTCGCTATAAGTGTTTCTATAAGTGTTGTTGGGATTTTCTGCTTCGCACTGTCCTTCCCTACTTGTTTATGAGGATTAACTCATAGCCTGTTCACCTTGCCACTCCACACAACTTTCTTTCCCTATGACATGATGTAGGGGGGCTGAACCAGATACTTACCTCTGTGTCAGGCATTTCAAAAAGGGTTTTACGTGACCTGTATACATGCTCCCTGCACCTTAATTGCTGCTGCTGCTGCCAATATAGAATGTATATTGCCATACACATCAGGCAATTCTAAAAATGCAGAAAATTTTAAGTGCATCATTTGTGTGAGTTAATTTTGCCAATTTTTAAAGATTACAAATAAATATGACATCTGGGACCAGGGCCGGACTGGGACTAAAAATCAGCCTTGGCATTTAAAGCACACAAGCCCACGTGTTGTGGGCTCCATGCACTATATTGTTGCACACTGATGCTGGCGCAGTGCACGTTGCTGGTGCTGTACAATATGATGTAGTATGAGTGTGTGTGTGTGGGGGGTATTTATTTCTCCTAATGACCCTGAACATTACATTGTTAGCACCCCAATTACATCAATAAATACCATGAAAATACATTATTAGTACCCAAATTACAGCGATAAATAACCCCCCACACACACTCATACTACATCTATATC